>NW_014569570.1:461783-473856 GCF_001313835.1 Polistes canadensis
TCTCGATTAATCTCTTCTCGCGAACGAATGCGTCAATAGAAATCTTCGATCGACAAGTTTTCGTCGAAGCGAATTATTATTATTATTATTATTATATATATATATTTCTTTTTTTTTTCTATATATATATATTTCTTTTTTTTTCCTTTTGTTTCTTTTTCCTCCTTAAAATATCACCTACGGGCACGTGAGTAATTTTTATTCATCTAAATTATTAGAAAAAAAAAATAAAATAAAATAAAAAAAGCTTAACACACTGCGTGCCTATGTTTTTCATCATTTTGCTTTTTTTGTTTTCCTGTCTTTCCATTTGTTTTTTGTATATTTATATATGTATATATATATACGTTTTTTTTCCTCAGCAAATTTCAAAGGACTAATTTTAATCATTTTGTGGTCCGGCATCAGGACTGAACGAAAGTATAATGTCAACTATACTGACATAAGTTCCAACTACTAGACCTATCAAACCGAACAATATCAAAGCGAGATCCTTTATTAAAAATATTTTGTATGGGCCTAATTCGTTTGGCCAGAGAGCACATATTTCAATTATGGCTGGAAATGCTATTCCAAGGGCGGATAAACACAATGCTCCGAATAAAGATATGAAAAGGCCCAATCTTGGTACTGTGATCGCCAACGTAACTGCAAAATAATAAACAATTGTTCGTTAATTATATTTAATTCCTTTTTTTTTTTTTTTAATATTTTTAACTCTCCCCCACAGTGTATGAATTAGGGATTAATTTTGTTCCTCAAATTTGTTTTTCGTACTTAGACAAATCGATAACAACATTTAAACACGTTTTTCGAAGAGCTAAAGTTTTTGTTTTTTACAAATCTAATTGCACAAGCTTAAAGTTTAATCAATGTACTATTAAAAGTATCTCTATCTTTTTTTGTTTCTTTTTGTTTTTCTAAAAGTTCATAATTGTCAAATATTGTTGAGATTCTAATTGATCCTGTGTGCATTTAATGATTCGTTACGAAGGATTTATTTGTTAAACAATACTAAAAATCATCGATGACAAGCATTCAATTTTGCAAAAGTTTTTCTTTTTAAAGTAAAATTACGTAAAATTTAAAAAAGAATCTAACGATTAAAGTATTTTTATCGCATACTGTGTGTTTAAGTTGTTAATTATTATATTTAATAATTCAGAATAATTTGTATATATAATATATCAATTTTTGATTTATTAATATTACTTACACGTAGCTAATGTAACGAGAGTTCTGCAAACATATTCCCATAATATTTTGCGATTTTGTATACGTTGATTAAGATAAGTGTTCCAGATAATATCCACAGGTACGTATCCTTGTAACGCGTACGTTATAAAAATTGCTATTGCGAACATGATCTTGATAGATTGTGCCATTCTACGTTGGAAAAGAAAATATTTGTTTTTTATTTTATTTTTTAATCTGTAAAGTGGATATTTATTTGTATTATCTTATATTTTATTTGAAATATAAACTTACACTTGATCTTCAGGTAAATTAAAGGTAACACTTCCACCAGCACTAGATCCATATTTTAAATAACCAAAGAAACCCATAAGAATGTAAAGAGTAACGATCACAGTCATACCAATGTTAAGAACACCACAATATCCTCCAAAATATTGCGGTGTTTTCATATTATTTTCCAATGCGATTATCTGTAATAAATCATTTTGTATGAGAACCACTGGCATTTCTTCGAGTAATCATGGTACGTTATTAAAGTAATAACACGCATTGATACGATACATTGTTGCTGTCTCCTTTAAATGCTGCACTCTCGAACTCGCAAATATACAGGGTGTCATATTTGATATATATATAAATATTTAACAAATTTCCCATTAGTATTCGAATCATCATTGATTCCAAATGATCTCACGTTTAATCATATTATATATATTTAACTAATTATCAATTATCATTGACAAGTTTGATTATCACGATGTTGTTCATTGCAAAAAAAAAAATGAATGTTACATCTCTGTTACTAGTGAAATCATATCGAACGTTTCATTTGAATATTGACACATTGACATGGTTTTCAATTAAAATAAAAGAATTTTTTGGATATAATTAGTATAGATGATAGATTATTGAATTAAAGATTAATTTTCGTATTGATTATTTTTAATGATTAATCTTGCTAATATTTTATGAAATTTATATTATTGCAATAATGTGTACTTGGATAGAGGAAAAATAAGACACCCGTTGTAAGCGAGCATTTAATAATTTATGAGCCTGTGTCATTGTGAATCGTCCATCAAGTGTCGACTATTTCTGATGTCTTCTATAACCATTGGTTATCTCACGTTTCAATGATCGTAGATAACCGATAAAAGAATTTTTATCCTATTCATTTTTGTCTACAATATCTTGTTAAACAAATAAGTCAGTATAAATGAATATATATTTATTTTAATAAAAATAATAATTTTGTAAGTGTAACAGTATAATTTGATGTGTAACATTTATTCCGATTGAGATATTAATAATTTAATTCTGATATTATTTGTATAATATCGATCATTAATATTTTATTAAAAATACCGAGACCACTTGTAGAAAATATTTATAAAATATTAACACAAACGAAAATTATCGAACCGTTAATTTTTCCTATACAAGCTCGTTTTTCTTTCAAGGGAAAAATATTCAAATTTTCTTGAAATAAAATATCAATGATACTGATAGCTATTACTATAATCACAGTGAGAAGTAAAAAATTACGTGAAACTCACCACACCTACTGCTTCCAAAGCGAATAACGTCGTTCCAAAATATAGAGCAAAATTTCTCACAGTACCAAACATTTGTCTATCGCTAATCGATGGCACATCTTCGAACATGTAAACTATTATCATTCCCAGTCCGATGAAAGTTATAATATTAGCTAACGTAGAAAATGGTGCCAATAATTTCAGATTTCTAATGTAGTTTATCAATATCAGCGGAAGCAACAAAATGAACATATGAATTTGTATATCCAATGGTTCCCAGTACTGGTCTGCCACCTGTATTCATCAAAACGATTTATCATTAATAAATTTATGATCATTGGTCGTCAGCACACATTTAATATTTGTTCAAAATTTATAAATTAGATAATGAATATATGTTATATATATATATACGTATATATATATGCATATACAAATAAATATATAAAAAAAAAAAAGAGAAATAGAAATATTGTTTCGTATTTTTTTTTTCTTTTTTGCTTATTCATTCATAAACTGCTTTGTTTCATTTGCATTTGCTTCGAAAAAAAATAAATTACAGCACATTAATTTAATCTTCTTCTAATAACATTCTAGATTGATTTACCTGCTTTATATTTTTGGCTACAAATACTATGTAAACACAGCAAATTCCCAATTGATATGCTATCATAAACCCATCTACTAGTCCTCTGAAAATAATATCACATTCTTCGTATTATCTTTTTACCTTTTTTTTTGTTTTCTGTTTGTTTTTTTTATTTTTATTTAATAAACAAATTTAAAAGCAATTAAAAAAGTATACTATTATTTATATTATGTTATGTGATCGTCGGGATTATTACGTTTTGCAATTAAAATCTTATGCTGCACTCTGTTATCGATGCTTTCTTTTTTTTTCATCGTAACATCAACAACAATAATAACAAAAACAAAAACAACAATAATAATAATAATGCTATTGTGAATAGGCAGCATGCTGTTATTCGTGTATTAATTATGTGATCGGCTTTTTTTTTTCTAATTTCTGCGATGATACTTATGATTATTTTAATAAGCTTGATCGTTAGTATTATTTTCTGTGCAGGCTCGTGAATATTATAAACATTTTAAATATTATAAAAATTGCTTCTTTATGTGTAATTTTGTATATTATACATATATAAAAATATTACGGTGTTCTTAAGGAAATATGATCAATCAAAGTGTCTGACCATTGCACTTTGAAAACGGCATTCATTGACTACTGCGGTACTTTGTACACTTGCTGGGATGTATTGGATTGACCAATAAAATGTCTGACAAGGGGAGAACTAAGTTGACAGGACAACGATAATTTTTTTTTATTTAAATTCTACACAGTGATAGGGGCCCGTGCACTGTGCAAACAGTAAGACCCAATGCTTAATGTTTCAAAAAAAAAAAAGAAAAATAAAGAGAGAAGTTTCACGTGTATTTTTATATACCAGTTTGTTTCAAATGAAAAAATAAATTTTATCTACAGTTTAATTCGAGAATATATTGTGCGAAAAAATGAGCGGGTTGAAATGTTTTGAGCTTATTACGGGAAGGAATACAAAATTTAGAACTTAATTATTTTTCATAACATGTTAGACTTAAAACTTTTCAACCCATATAGTTGTTTATTTTTATGCTTATTTTTGTAATCTTTTTTACACAAATTTGTAAACATTTCTATATCATTTTCTTTTAAATAAGACATTTTTTTGATTCAAATATAATATAATACTACATTGTCTGATAAAACAAAAACGTTACTACTTATTCGTCAGACATGTGAGACCATAACTACTTGATAGTATGCATCACATCCATTGTAACTTCAAAATTGTATTATTTAATTTGTTTCTTTCTTTCTTTGTTTTAAAACAATTCAATCGATATGTTCTCAAAAATATTAATAAAAAAACATAGCATATAGGATTTCGAAGGTATCTCAAGTTGGGAAAAATAAAAATTTTAAATTAAACCGTCCACTTCTCGAAAGACCACTCAGCCATTTTAATATCGGAACGTAACATCAGTATCGGTCCTATATCGTGGTACTTAAAAAAAACCTATACGCATATACAATACACATGTATATACATACGCGTATCGGTGTGTTCAATCTCACGTATTCGTAAACGAAATCCAACCACGATTTTCCTTTTTTCTTTTTTTATTTCTTTTCTATTATTTATTCTACCCAGCCAGTAGTAGCCATTAAGAAAAGATTCATATTATACTAAATTTGTAAAATAAAAATAACATAACGTCCTATCCGAATCGAATGTTAGATTAATTTCATTTTGATTTTCTTTTTTTTTATATATATATATATATAATTATCTTTTTCCTTTTCAAATTTTTAATTGCACCGTAAAAAAATGTGGGGGGGAGTGCAAAAGCAGTGCGATTGACTGAAGAAAAAAAAAAAACAAAAAAAAAAAACAAAAGAGAAATAAAATTAAAATAGAATGAAATAGTAATAGAAATTTAATAAAAAAAATGTGTTGTTTATTTTCTTTGAGGGGTGGAAGGAGGAGCAGGGTTTTTTGTTTATGTACTTACGGTGCATACGGCGAGAACCATTTAACACATCGAGGACCTTGCTCGAGAGCACACTTCATACTCATTGGATAACTGAGTATAGGAACTCTTAACCGTTTACATAATTTGTATTGCGCCCTGACAAGTACGTGTAAGCAGTATGTACATAAAGCTCCGATAATGACGGTTGCTATTACACCGGTCACAAGGCCACTATTACAAAATGCATTTGGCATCGCAAGAATACCGGTACCCAAACTGCCCTTTAACAAGTGTATCAATGTTTCGGCATTTCTAGGAAACAAAAAAGAACAAAAAGATGAATTATAAAACACAAATTTATATATATATAAATACCTTTTAAATAAATTGTTCGCACAATTAGATTTTTAATCTTTTCTTTTATATACTTAATAAATTGTAAATTATTTATATTAGAAAAGCGCAGTGAGTGTAAAATCATAATAATAAAACATATATAATATATATTTTTGTAAATAATTTTTGATAATAATTCAACACGTGTAGATAATATTGTTTTAATTTGAAATTAAATATTATCAAATTTTATTATTGATTAATATGAAAATAATAATAATAATAATATGATTATTATATATGAATATTATTATAATGAAAATTATAATATAATTAATATAGAAATATATTTTCTAAACCAATAAGATTGAGACGGTGGAGAATAAAAATGTTCAATATTACTTGTGTAATATTTTGAATTTATATTTTTGTACCACTTACGAGGTTGGATTAGGTACATTGCGATGTTTATGAGGGTCATAGGATTCCTCGGAATGTGTCGTCGGTGACATAGGAGCATCCGGTGTACTTAGACCACTACTTGCTAACTCGTTGTTAACTCTGAAATTAAAATAAATCAACGTTTCTTACGTGACTCATGGAAATTTATTTTTTTATTTGTTTTTTTTTTTTTGTAACAACTTGCTTCTCCGAATAATAAAAATTATACTTGTATGGACTTTGAGGGTCGATAAGTTGCATATTTATTGTCTCCCCCTTTGCTTTCTCCATGGCAGTAGAAATTTATTTACTCGAACCTTAGTGTCACTGTAAAAAAAAAGAAAAACAAGAAGAAAAAGAAGAAGAAGAAAAAATCTAACAAATCATATTAGTCCTTGAATCTTCGAATGCAATTGTTTGCAACGATTCATTGAAAATAAAAAGAGAAAGAGTGAGAGAGAAAAAAAAATATGAATAACAAATGTGTTCCTTGAACTATGCGATATTATATTATGTTTAATTTTAGAATATAGTAGTTCGAAGGATAGCCATAAACTCATCGGGATTATTTAATAACTCTTTAACAAAGGGTTAATCTAACAAGACTATACGTCATTTAATAGTTTTAAACGAAATGCGTAACGTGTTTATAACGAACGATATAAATCGAATCTATTTTTGTATTCTTATTGTTGTTGTTGTTGTTGTTGTTGTTGGGTTTTTGTATTATTTTATTTTAATTTTTATCTGATACTCTAATTAAACAATTGATATTCTTTTTTTTTTATATGCTATACCTATTTTCTTTTTTTAACGAATTTTAAGAAATATTATCTTTCGCGTGTTATCTTTGTATCTTTGAATACCAAGAAGATACGACCTATATTTATTAATACTTACTAACGTTAGGGTTTTAATCAATTGGCGGATGTAGAGCAATACGGGTTCGATGAAAACGTCAATTTAACTTTGCAAATCTGTTCGTAGACGTATCTACGTATACAGCTTTAACACATTTTTTTTTTTAACAACTGATTGCTCTTAATTATTGCATTTAGGTCAAGCGTGGTTGGCTGAAGGTTATAACGCGTGCCTTATTTCAATTTAATCATTTTCTATGGTGATAATTTTGTAATATTAATAAGCTATCTATTAATCGTAATCTAATATTATTCTATTTCAAATATTTCTTTGAAAGAAAAAAAAGAGAAAAGTTTTTGTTGTTGAGGCTTAAAACTTTTCAACCCAACCTCGTAAATGATTCAATGTGATCAATATTATATTTAATTCTGATGCAATCTTTATTACGATTAAAATAATACGTAATGTATAAAATATTTCTATACAATGATAAAATATTTGTCGATTATTTATTATAAAAAGTAATTGCAATTAATTAAAAATAAAATACCGATCAAATAAATGATAATATAAAACATATAATACAACAAAAAAAATAAATACATAATATAAAATATAAAAGATATGAAAAAATATATATGTGTTGATTATTTATTAAAAAAATAAAAAAAAAACTAGCAAATAATTAAAAATAAAATAATGAACAATTAATATTAATAACGACACGTTTTTATAACAGTAAATAATAATCGTATTTGTTCAAGTAATTCGTAACAATTCGAAAATAAGGAAATCATTAGATCTAATCGAAACGGAGATCAATTCAATTCATCATTTTACATATGCGTTCATCGGTCTCGTCTAATATCGTGTATTGCATGCAAGTGTCATTTATGTTAAGTCAAGTATCGTGGGACGTTAAAACCACGATAACATCGCAATCGTCGTTTCTCGATATTAATGTACTAGAAACACGCTTCTATTTTTCCATTTTTTATTTTTCATTGAACATCTCTTCAGTTTCTCAAACGTATATATATATGTATATATATATATATATACAATGATAAAAGATTTGAAACTCATGCACTAAAGCAAATATATATTATTTGATCTTTTATTGCATGGAAAAATTTCGAAAAAAATAAAATTGAATTAAAATGAAATAATAATTTGTTGTGTATATTATTTATGGTTGTAATAATAATATTCTTTTGGCACTCTTTTAAACGGTATTTTTCTTTTTTACACGATTGACCATAAGAATTATATGTCTAATTATAAATAAAAATGTATTTTTTTTATATATTAACACACACACACGTGTTTTCCCATTTAAAAATAAATTCTGAATATTTTATATCTTTATAAATAACACTATATTAAGTATCGCGTATTATAGAAACACTTTTTTAATATTTGAAATACTAAGAAACAAAAAAATCAAAATAAATATAACACATTATATTACACAAATTTCCAAGATTACTTATAACCAAAATCTAATATTACAAATTTCTATATATACATAAATTTTTATAATAGTAATATATTATATTTTGTTCTCAGAATTCTATATCAGAAAATAATTGGATAAAAATGTTAGAAAAATGTTGAAAAGAAATTTTGTTAATAATTGTAAAAACATGATAAGTACAAGATACATACATTGTAACAATTCTGCTTCACAATCAGTGAACATTTCCGGACTACGATTTCGCTTTAACTACTTCTTAACTAGCTTAGATAGCAAGCAAGGACATGGAGTCAGCCAAGTTCAGTCAAACGGAATATCAAAAGACTTTTAAGTTCTTATCAATAACATCGCGATGCAGAGTGCACGCATATATTCAACGTCAATTCTCCCCACTCTGATATAGATCAAGAATCTACCCCATATGTTGGATTAATCGTGAACCAACGAGATCGATTCATATATGTATATATATATATATATACCTATGTATCTACATGCGTACTTCATTTTTGTACATAGGCTGATATCGATATCGTTTAAAGTTCTTCCTCGAATATTGCTCCTCGTATATTACCATTTTACCATTTTTTTTTTTCATTTTTTCTTTTTTATTTTACCTTTCAACAAGAAATTCTACCAATTTTTTATTTTTGGACACACGAATTTTCAATACCATCATAATTAGTTAAGATAATTTCGAAGTTAAATAATAATAACTTTTCTAATGATTGTTAATAAATTGAATAAATATTATTATAGTGTTTAGATACTATCTAAGATAATATACGAAAGGTATTTTAACTTTTATGATACAAATGAATAGAAGTTTTTACTTGAATAACTAATGGGGAAAATATAAAATACAATTTGTTCATATATAAATCTTGTTTGTTTTTTTTTTCTTCGAGAAAAATAAATTTGAAAGTAATCGAGTTTTCAGCTCAATGATTTTTTCGTTTATTTCAATGATCATTTGTATGCTTGTTAAATATATATTTACAAATATTGTCAATATGATTAACGAAGAAGATTTTTCATTTACGAGATTGCAAGTTCAATTTGTTTGTACTAATTACAGGACACCGTGTATAATATGTTCTATATTATATTATAGAAACTTACCAATTAGATTGGAAATAATGTTTCCTTCGGTAACCGTTGACGCAAAAACTTATTAGTTTTTCTTGATTGTTGGTAGTAAATGCCTCCTATTGAATTTACAAACGACACACAATTTAAGATTAATTAAACATTAATTATCATATGAATTTAGAAGAGATAATCAAAAATACCTGTTAGTTACCTATTATACAAGATTACGTAATAATGAGATAATCATAGGCAGGACAATGGAAGAAGCAATATGCAAAGTGTACTTGGACAAATGAATTGGACGATGAAGTATGATGACGGACGAGCTGAATCAAACAATCTTTTAAAACAATCAACGCATTTTCATCAATTGTGTATACCGAGAAATCTAGTTTCCCTTTTTTTCTCTTTCTCAACACGTCATATTATTCACAATTAATCGAATAAATCTTGTTTAACGAGAGAGATAACAAAGATCATACTTTCATTGATTCATTTTTTTTTTCTACAAATTCTTTCTAAAAACTATTAATCATTATTATCTCACAAACGTATACCTATTATCCTAATAATAAATAATTAGAAAAACAAAATATAATATTCATATTCTCTATCTACGAAAAAAGTATTCAAAATTTGATATTTCTAATCGTCATTTTATTGTGAACAATAAAAAAGATCATAGTTTCAAAATTCTTTTTAAAAACTATTAATCATTTTTATCACACAATCTCGTATACCTATTATCCTAATAACTATATGTAATGTTAAAAATTTGGATATATTTCATATTTTTATATGTTTTTTAATCGTTTAAATTGTATATTTTATTTAGTATCACTTTACTGGTCAATATTTTTTTAGCACAATAATATCGTACGATGGTCTCGGTACTGAGAGATACGGACAGGCAGCTTTATTGTAATCGATCTCCTAATTTTGACTTCCTGAGAGAGACCATTAGGGGACTCTCAGTCAACTGCTCGTTCGCAACTGTGTAGGAACAATGTCACTGGAATATATTTACACCTCCACTAATTTTAGTCGGTTCAAGGCTTATCCTACCTGCTGACATGTACTATTTTAAATGACTCTATATTATTTATACTAACACACACGTTTTAGGATTTAGACTGTTCAATCCACCTTCACAGTTTTCTGCTAGCCAACTTAAATACCTCCCCCTCCTCCTCCTCATCCTCCTTCTCCTCTTTCAATCTTTTTTGTTTTTAATAGTTTGTTTTCATTTCTATCTTTCTCTCTCTCTCTCTCTATCTCTCTCTCTTTCTTTCATTTACTCCCTCAATTCGCGTAACACTTGGCAATCTTTGCTTGAAACTGTCTTGGCTTATCGAAACGACGCATCGTGTCTGCTGCGATCTCATTCGAAATCTTCTAAGAATTTATTTGATCTCTGCTAAAACATATTTATCTCCCGACGAATTTGGAATGTGTTTTAAATTATCTTATTTAATAAATTATACGATATACGAACCGTACGTTTTCGAATCAATTTTTTTAACTAAAATACACAAATGAAAATATAATATTGTATAATGTATTATTATTACAATGATTTATTATATTTGTTACTATATCTATAAAAAATGATTTATTTTCAATTATTAAATAATCGCGATTGTCGTACACAAAAATCTTGTAATTATTATAAACAAAAATTTGGATTTTAAATACAATGAACTATCACTCGCGATATTTTGATAATCATAATTTTGTAAAAAAAAGAAAAAAAAGGAAAAATGTGTCCAAATTGATTTACGTCGTTTTTAATTTTATCCGGGAGAAAGATCGGTTAATATACGATTGAGCAAAATTTTTCCTATGCACCTAATCGTTCGTGACATGTGCTCGTTTGTTTTAATAACTAAATAACTCGTTCGTGTAAAAATTATCACAACATTTTATTAGAAAAAAAGAAGAAGAAAAAGAAGAATTAATAATGATCGATGTTGATTAAGAATAAAGATCTGTTGATCTTTTTAATTATAGCTAAGAGAGATTAATTTTACACAACACATACACCCCCACACGTATAGATCGATGACAAATAGATTATAATTAACTGATCTTGATATCTATGATAAATATATAGTCTTAAATAAAAATTAATTCTGATTAACGTAAGACACGAATATATATGCCTCCTTGTAATATTTTGCTTCATGATTTTCTCGTGAAAGCAGAATAATACATCCATGTATATATATCTATATATATTCTAGTTTGGTCAAACGTTAATTAAATGACCCCTATTTTGCATTCAGTGCTATGAAGTAAGCAGTAGTATTAAGATCGATAGAATAGAGAACCGTTATGCAATTGTTCAACCGTTTATTCGATTCAATTGGTATTGCGTTTATATTGACGATTCGTTATAATATGTACAACTATGTAATATATCTATCTATCTATCTATACGCGAATGGTATTATATTATTCTTTATATTTCTTCTTATTCTTCTTCTTCTTCTTCTTTTTCAAATACGTGTTCTTCCAAATGGAACTAATAATCCTGATTTACACAGTTAAATAACAAATTGATATAAATCTCTTACAATTAGATTTTAACAAACTAAAT
>NW_014569570.1:474567-479770 GCF_001313835.1 Polistes canadensis
ATATATATATATATATATCGGATAGAATTTTTCTCTTTTTCTTTTTCTTTAAATACATATTTATTGTTTAACACCCATAGACGTTAACTCTCAAACAGATGAATTTTCGAGACGATTGTGCGATTTTTTTTTTTCTTCTTTTGCGAGAATGATAAACGAAAATAGTAACGTAATAACGTATTAGAGTTAATTGACGTTCTAATACGTAACGTATTGAATTATGCAGACGTTTATAAACGTGATCGAAAATATCACGAAGAATTAGATTGTTGTTTATTAATTATTGTACGTTCGTTTCTTTTTTTTTCTGGGTTAGTATTTTTAATCATATTTATAATTTGAATATTGAATTGTTATAAATAATTATATTGTAATTAAATAAGATTGAGTTAAAAAAGATATATGGAAATATTATTGACGCAACTCCCCGAGAGTAACACTGTACGTCTATTTGTTTTTTAATTAAAAAACTAAGTTTAGGAATAACCATAATAGCAGTATCGAAAATTTTATGTTATATATATATATAAAGTTTCTATTTAATTTATTATGTAAAACAAAATCCACTTATTGGACCAATATCTCTCCCCCCATCTACTTATCTAATGACTATCTATTTAAAATATTAAACTGATCGTTTATTATACAAAATAAAAAATACAAAAAAAAATAAGATTATTTTATGTATTATAAATATTTTCTAATATAATCATTTATTTTTTTTTTCTCTTTATAACATATTCAAATATAAAAAAAAAGAAAAATAATATTCTTCGAAATATTTATATATATATCCACCCTCGCAAAAGCTAACGAACAAAATTACACGCACCCATAAACACGTACACAATTAGATTCAAAGATACACATACATTGTAATCCATGCATTATGATTCAACTCATGAAGAAGAATTTTCAATGCCATAATAAAAGGGTTGAAATGGTGCGTATGGGTGGCGTATGAGTGTTCACGGATAACGGGCTCGAAAGGGAACCCACCTATTGATTTTGACGTGAAAAAAAAAGGGAAGAGAAAGGGTTGGCTCGTTTTATCGGTTAGGTGAATTCCTAACAATTTCGGAATTGGCATTTAAATCTTGTTATTAGCTATTTTCCAATGATATAAGAAATTAATAAATTGATACGTTTTATATATATATATATATAATATAATAAATGAAAAAGTCTTCACGTTCGATAGACAGAAATAATCTCAATGAAATTATATTGAGACCTTGAACGATATCGTATCAAAGAGAGGGAAGATACATCAAAGAGGTATTAGTATAGTGCGTGTATATATAGATACATGTGCATATGTATACGTGTGTAGCGTGCTTTAGGTAGATTCTCGTGAATCTAAAACATCGCTGGTGCCATCAAGTCTCTCTCTCTCTCTTTCTCTCTCTCTCTTTCTCTCTCTCTCTTTCTTTATTTCTTTCTTTCATTTTTTCCTTTACTATTATACAAAGAGCTAAGGGTGCATAAGGATCGATCGTATATAACTCGATTATTATTATTATTATGATTTTAATCTATCAATCTTTCGCGATATATCTAATGTCCCAAGTAATTATGACACTTTGATTAATGATTAAAGCAAAATATTGATTTTTATTTTCATCAATTTGTGTTTATATCACAATTATTTAAATAGTGAGATAAAACGATAAATCGAATTATTTTTCTATTTTTTCTTTTGTTATTCTTTTCTCTCTAATCTATAATTATCTGACATGGATATACAAAAAATAAGGTGATTGAAATAAAATGAAACACTTTGTGATTTTATTTTTATGCTAAATATTAGCAACTTACGTTTAGAACAATCACGTAGCTCTGACGTAGGAAATATAAATAATATGAATAATATGTAGAAAAAAAAGAAGAAGAAGCAGAAGGTAGTGGTTGCACTTTTTCACAAAAGGGACGGAGAGGAGGGTGAACGAAGAGTGGTTCTTCCACGTGCTTTCAAGGTATTTTAAATAACACGAGATTGAAATTTCTCGTTAATTATGATGCACGTTACGATATAGACCAAAAAAAACAGATTATTTTTATAAATTACTCCTTTCTTCGATAGTATGTTTAACACTTGTTTCTTTCGTAATCGGTCCTCTCTATCCCTCGGAACTCATACAAGGGGTGGACCAACCCTCTTATACGATCCATACGTCCGTAGCCAATAACCGGCGACATCTGTTGTACATTATACGAACAAATTTATACGCGTTTACTGTTAACACGACTGTAGGAACGCTGGCAAGGAATCTTAACAGCAGAAAAAAATGAATAAGTGCTCTTAATTGCTAACTATTTGCTTAACTTTATTATATCAAATATTTTGTATTTATCGTTAATTAGTTGAAAATAATTATTACACTTTGAATAATTATGAAACGGCGACGTCATAAGTAGGAGACATGTTATACACATGCGCAACCACAAATTCAAGGCGCAAGCACCCTTAGAAAAAAATGAAAGTAAAGTTGGTATACCTGTAGGGGATATATTTAAAATTGATTTCCAAAGTAACAAACTATAGGGTAGTGAAAAGAAATAAATTAATCGTTTATAATGTATAAACAATGGGTAAATATTTTCATTTTTTAATTTTTTTTCTGCTGTTGCGATTCTATGCCAACTTTTTTTGTGATGAAGTATATAGAAACTCACAAGTCCCCTTTTTTATCTACCAAGCATGATTTTTGTTACCCCTGGGACCACCATTGGACGATAGTATGTACTTAATGCGATGACGGTACAATACTATGTGAGAGAATCGTGGAGTGAGTGGGTGGGTATGTATGTATGTTTGATCTTTTTAAATATGGGTAATAGACAAGCAGGAAGCATACTTAGGTGTGAATGTTTATTTAATTTGTAAGTAGGTAGAGACCGGAGAAGTMRCGCRATTGTWWTKTCCAHTYAGGAGTGGACAATTTCTTCTCCGGATATTATACAAAGTTTCAGCAACCTTTAGATTTATTTATCATTCAAATATTTCTTTTATTTTTTTCATATATTGCTGATACTCTGTACCGCGAGATATAAATTAGTATCGAACGTTTCAAAAGTCTTTGCGTTTTCTTAAAAATTAATTTTTTTTCAAAAAGCGAAGATAGCTGAATACGTTGAATACTTAATTAATATTAAGTATATTAACACTTTGCTCTTTAGTAATTCCTACTGAAAATACTTCATTTTTTATATATGTATAGTAAATACAAAGTAGAATAAAGATAAAAGATAAAAGTGGTCGAGTAAAAAAGTAAGACCATAAGATTTATTACAAAGTTTCTGCTTTTGTTTGATATTATTTAATTTGTTAAATGCAAAGTGTTAATAATAGGTTCATCGATTAGATCAAATATCTGTTGAGGCATTCGAGTAAATGTTAAAAAAAGTCTCACAGCAGCGTTTAGGGCATGAAGAAAGAAGAGGCTAAATGCCGAAGAGGCTAATGCCGAAGAGGCCCCCACAAATTTGTGGTATCGAGTGAGCAACTACATAGACTATTGAGTTATTTTCAAAGGTTCAACAGCAAGTTAGAACTTTTCGAGAAAAGCTCTCTAGCCATATTTTATTATATTACTTTTTTGCTCGTCATTAATTTATAGTTGTAATTGGAGATGATGGACCATTCCATCTCCTTGGGACACCAAAATCGTGTCCATATCGTTCAAAAGATGCATATGTGTTGGTTAGAGTCAAGAATATTAAAATTTTCGTAATATTAAATTTTGAAGCTTAAATAACGTTCGGTAAATATTACTGTAATTTCTTTTTTCTTGTTTCGTCTTTAAAATTTTTTCATTTTGATCGTATTTTATTAAATTTGCAATTTTTCTTTTCTATATAATGCAGCTTAAAAGTATTTCATAATAATTAATAGATTTTATTTTTTGTAGTAACTAATTATTTATACTTTTCCTATTTCTTTATTTTTATATATTTTATGTAAATGTAAAATCACGCGTTTAAAATTAATTTCAATACAACGGTAAATAGAGATTGGATAAAATTAAATAGGGAATTTAAATGAAAAGTTCATCTCTGCGAACTGGACGATTTGTATGTTAGGCTATTGTATCACTTGATTGTATGATTAATATAGTTTTCTTTTTGTTTCAGGTGATCATCTTTGCATTTATCATCTACTCGTTTTGATTTTCTTCTACTTTTTAAAATATATATGTATAAAAAACGCATTTCTGAAGGTGCACACGTATTTAAACACTAAAAATTAAATATAATTATTTTAAATTTTCTTACAATATAACTATACTATATATACTATCAAAGAATATTGTATTATTTGATAGTATTGTACCGTCATCGCGTTAAGTACATACTATCGTTCAATGGTGGTCCCAGTGGTAACAAAAATCATACTTGGTAGATAAAAAAGGGGACTTGTGAGTTTCTATATACTTCACCACAAAAATGTTGACATAAAATCGCAACAGCAGAAAAAAATTAAAAAATGAAAATATTTACCCATTGTTTATACATTATGAACGATTAATTTATTTCTTTTCACTTACTTTCGAATTCAATTTTAAATATATTCCCTGCAGGTATACCAACTTTATTCTCTTTTATCAATATTTTTCAAATAGATAATTATTAATCTTTTTTATACTGAACAATTTATCTTACGAAGTAATAATACTTACCAGAAGTATTTGGAAATATAATATAGTGATCGTATAATTAGAAAAGTGATGAGATAAAAAGTTAAACTTATTTGCTTTTTTTTTTTTTTTTCAATTTTTATTATTTCGTTTAATGTTTTCCGAAATCATTTTTTTATTTCTTTTTAATCATTTATCCTAAACATTATTAATTAAATAAATATATCTTATTATTGCTAATATAATATTTTATTATGGTAGTAGCTTCAAAATCCAATTAAATTTTACAAGGATTATAAAAACAACAAATCTTTTCTAATATTTCTAAAATTGATATACTGATTAAGCGTGTTCTCCATTGTAATCATTTAATTATTTACAAAGCACACAGAGACGAAATTTTTGTTTAAATTTAGAAATGCTAGACATTATTCTTCAACGTCGCTACCATTTTACGTTATACACATCGGATTACAATAATTAATCAATTTTTAAAATCAGTCCGATTCTTACGAATCGTAAGATACAAGTATTTGTTTTTTTTTTTTTTTTAATATATATAATAT
>NW_014569570.1:479862-495756 GCF_001313835.1 Polistes canadensis
AAATACTGTAAATATATATATATATATATATACATATATATATACATATATATATATATAAATAAATAAAAAAAAATAATAATTACGTACAACGTAAACGATCGAATCAACAATCGCTCGATTTCGATATACATACATCATATTAGAGAGAATGAATGAAAAAGAGTGTGTGTTAGTGTGTGTATGAGAAAGAAAAAGAGAGAGAGAAAGAGAGAGAGAGAGAGAGAGAGAGAAAAGTGAGAGAGAGAGAGAGAGACATATAAACAAACGGAGATTTAATCAAAATATCTCCGTATGATTATTCTTATTTCTTTTGTCACAAATATATATATATATTTATTGTATATAATTCGTCGACGACTTCATAGTAAACGCGATATTTTGTTTTTAAATGATAATTAGTCATGACGTATATATATAATGTACTATAATAAAATACCAATAGATTTAGTTGAAAACTTCGTTTCTCTTTCTTTAGATTTGTTTTTTGTTGATTTTTTTTTTCTTCAATTTTGTTTTTCTTCTTCAAAGTTTTTTTTTTATTCCCCCCCTTAAATTTAATTATTATTAATTTCTCATTGATAAAAAAAAACTATTCGATAGTCGACGGCGCACGAACTCGCAATAGGAGTGTATTTTACAAACAAACAAAAAAACACAAAAATAATAAAATATAATGATCATTATCTCGCAACCAGAAAGATTTTTTCTCTTTCGAATGAATGAAACTTCTTTATCATCGATATTAAGAGATCGATGATTCAATAATTTCATATCGATCATTGTATATACAATACTACGTTGTTAAGTCATTTTTATGACGATCTATAAAATTATGGTTATTAATTATACTTCCTCGGCTCTCTTGGTGTATTAATACATATTTGTGTATATGCGTAATAACGCGCGTGTGTGTATATATATACATATATCACAATTTAATAAATCCCCGGTTTCTTTCTTGTGACTGAGAGCACTCCGGTATACTCTCACTAGTCAAGTGTTTCCTTCATTCATTTCAGCATTTTCCTTAATCATAATCGATCTGTCGATCAATTCGCATCATTCAGAATGACCTTTTCAAAGATCTCTTTTAAACTTGTATATGTTCCAACTAAAAGACCGATTACTCCGATAATAACAATAATTAAATTTTTAATAAGCAATAAAGCCCTGGTCCATCGACCAGATTCTTTCCAACATGTGCAGAGTTGAATAATTGCTGGGAATCCTAAACCGAGAGCTGAGAGACACAATGCACCAAACAGAGATATGAAGTATTCCAAACTTGGAACTGCAATGGCCAGCAAAGCTAGAGAACAAACAAAAATAATAATTAATTAATTTAATCGGTATATTTTATAAATATTACATATAGGATTAATAAAAACAAAATTGGATTGGTATAGTTGAAACTATTTAGCAATATAGAATTCTTGCAATATTTTCATTAAAATATTTATACAAATTTGTCGGGATAATAATAAAGCAAGCAAATAAACGATATTTTATTTATAATATAGAATAATCAAAGATTTTAATATATACGTAAAGGTATAAGGATAATATAAGAAATGTCATTTAAATATAATAAATGAATGAAATTATAATAACACTTGCAATATGTTTCATAATTTAAAGATCCAAAAGTTTGATAATCCAATATTTATTATAAATAAATAATGTGCGTTAACTTTTACAAATAATATTATTCATTATATTCTTTTTTGTCTCTTGTATCAGTATCATTTCATACGTAAATATAGAAAAATTAAAAGAAGAATAAAAAAAGAAAAGGTATACGCCTTAAATAAAATATATTCTCTTATCGTATTTAAAATGTTTACTTATAAATAAATTAATGAAAGTTAGCAAAACGAGACGCGATTTATGAAATTACATATACATATATTTAAATTATATTTACCAGTGATTAATACAAGGCCAGTCCTGACAAGATATTCCCATAATTTTCTGTAAGAATTCTTTTCCAAACGTGGACTTAAATACTCGTTCCAAACAATATCGATTGCTACGTAACATTGTATAGGTTGGGTGAAATAAATGGCCAATGCAAGAAGAAGTTGTACGGATTTCGCTAATGCTTCGTTCGATGGAAGATTCAACGTGATACTGCCCTTTATGTCACTACCATAACGTATATATCCACAAAATCCCATTCCGGCATACAAAACAACGATTGTACCCATACCAATATTTAATACACCACACGAAGATGTGAAATATTTTGGTTTCTTCATCTCATTTTCCAACGGCATGATCTGTAAATTATACAAAAACATATATACAGGGTGTCATAGCAAAATTCATATACGTAATGATCGAAAGAATATGTTTTTTTTTAATGGAACCTTACTTTTGTAGAACATAAAAAAAGAAAAAAGGAATTTAATGAACCTTTCGATCATTTATTCTCTCTCGACATATCGATGAATGATTTGAAACAACAATATTTTCTCTCGTCAATTGTTAAATATATCTTTTAAATAATATAAAAGTAATGAATATAAAATATAACTTACCACACCGATAGCCTCAAGTGCAAAGAGTACAGTCCCAAAATAAAGAGGAAAATTTTCGATTTCTCCAACCGGTTCACGATTATCAAATGATAATGGATCCTTGAATATGTAGTATAGTATGATACTAAAACTTACGAATGTTACAACAGTGGCAACTTTCGAACAGGGCACCAAAAACTTCAGATTTTTAATCCAGTTAATAAAAATCAATGGCAAAATTAATAGTACCATGTATATTTTATCGGTCATATATAGTTTTGCATCTTCGGAAAGGAAGCTTTCGAGTGCCTAAATATAAACAAACAAACAAAAAATACAAACTTTATTATTATTTAATTTTGCAATGATTTCGATGAATTTTAACATCTATCGGAAAATTATGATTTTACGAGAGAAACATATGAAATGGAAAATTTTCTATTTGTAAATTATATAATCACACGTGTATTATATGCATATATATTATATCAATATATTCCTATTATTCATATAAAGAAAATAATTATACTCATATTAAAACACTTTCAATTGTGCGTCACAATAATCTATTATTTATATCCTTGCACGTGAAAGACAGTGATACTTATCGTGTTATTATAATTAATTCGACGCTATCTAAAAATAATAAAGATTCGTTGCAAAACAACAAAATATAAACATGTTAATATATAAAACAACTATAGACGAGAATTAAAATTACTTTGTCATGATATTGTATATGCTATGATGATGATTATTATAGAATTAATTCAACCCCGCGTAGAGAAAATATTTTCATATAAAATATTAAAAAGATATTCAATTAAATAACAAATAATCAAATATCAATAAAATATTCTCTCAATACTTAGATAAGGATAACGAGTATTTACTATCATTTTGATTGCCAATTAATTAACACGCAATTAACTATTGAAAATGAGATTATTGATTAAACGAGATTAGAAGAAATATTGGCACGTGAATTTATATCTTGATAAATATTGTAATATGTAATCAATAATCTTACTCGAAGTCTTGCAAATTCGATAAAATAGTTAATTTTGCGTCTAGACGAGTGGTAAATATTATTAGCCGAGGCGCCAGTTCGAAAATTGAAAAGAATAATTTTGTACGATTATAGTTATAGGCTATTTTTCAATTTTTTTACACTCAATACTTTAAATAATTGATTAGTATTTAAAATAAAAAATATTTGTTGTTATGAGAATTTGTTAAAAAATAATTATTAATATTATAATTATTTAAAGCCGAAAAAAATAAAAACATAACCATTTATTATTACTATAATAATTTGTCGATATTTTATATTTTTTATCGAATAAATAAACAATATTGTACTAATAAAATTCTAATTGATACTTATAGTTAATTGTTTTATATTAAACAAAATATACACTTTACTGAATATATAAATAAATAGTAATAATCAATATTCCAAATTAATTTTTATCAAATCTCATAAATAAATATAATAATTTTTTACAATCAATCGAATCTCTCAAATGAATTTTATAAAAACTTCAATAACATTTTCATTTTATATTTCACAAAATTTACCAATTTTTTAATCAAATTTAAAATAAAATGTATCTTCCTTTCTATCGTAGATCGTACAAAATTACTATTAATTATTTTTTTTTTTAATAATCATATCGAAAGATAAATCGCGTGAAAAAAAAAAAAAGAACACAAATTTACATTCACGATAAACATTATTGAGATTGCATTTATGTTTTCCTTTTTCTTTTTTTCCACCAAAGAGAATCATTTAAATTTACAATTCACTAATTATAATCAACCATAATCGACTGCGGTGGCCTTCTCTTCACACTTGCCACACGTTGTTGCGGGTTCTATATAATTATTAGTCGGGAACATGGAAATTGTGTGGAAGTTATGTGGAAATTGTTCATACCTATGACTCACATATGATCATTCATACGCATATAAATACATGGATACATATATACACACATGTAAATAGGTGGTTAACGTTCATAGATGATTGCATTCATGCTCAAATGAGAAAAAGAGAAAGAAAACGAGATAGAGAGAGAGAACTATAATATAAATGGAAGTAAAACCGTCACGGTTAACGATCTGTGTTATAATTTCACGAAGAGAAAGTAAATGACATTTAGTTCATGTTAATCAACTTATAAATTCTTTCATATTTATATTGTTTCATTTCTTCTTTACAAATTTTTCTTCCCTATCCCTAACTTGTCCCTATCAGCATGATATATATATATATATATATTAAATGTTTGCAAAAAAAAAAGAACTTCGATAATTGACAAAAATTCGATTAACCATTAGATTTATCTATTGAATAGTATAATTGTTTAAACGTTTTTTTTGTATCATTTCAACGTTTGTATTCTTTGAAGGTTAAGCGGAAATGAGCTCGAACGCATTTAACATATAACTATTTATCATCAATGCATTTAACCTTCTATTTGCGTAACACCATGACGCAAGATTGCTCATGGCAAAATTTTTACCTTTATCCTATGCATGCATCTATGCATGCATATATACATGATGCGTGTGTGTGTGTATGTATATGCGTAAATGCATCCTTTTCCATAATTTTCTTTTACTTTATATTATATCTTTATTATTATTATATCTTTTCCATACAATAATTATACTTCATCGTTTTGTTCATCTAATAATGAACGATGGCGTAATCAAAATATCCGAATAAAAAATGGATTTTATCGATTTATTAATTCGAGAAAGTGTTTAATTTGCAAAATTATAATAATTCATAATTCGTCATGCTAACTATCGTAATAGAAACTTTCTTATATACTGAATAAACCGATTTACGATTTATTCATCGACAATGTGAATATTCATTCGTGACGACAATAAAATTTGTACGAAAAAAAAGAAAGAGAAGAAAGTAATCGATAGAATATTTATCTCAAAACTCTACACAATTCATTCCTTTAAATAATATTATTCAAAATATAATTCACAATCGTATCGTAACAAAAAGAAAAAAAAAAGAGAAAATCATATTCACGCTATTTTAAAACTACAATCAAATTCGAAACAATGAAATCTTTGTAAAATATTATAACGTCATATCTATGTGTTACAAGAAAACGTTAAAGGAAAAATAATTTAACAATAGGTACGCGGGAAAAAAAGAAAAGAAAAAGAAATAAAAAGAATTACGTCGAGTCGAGTATTATCTATGAAGATCTATAGATCAAATTGATCGATATTGTAATGTAATTATAATACTGGAAGAATGATTAATCGGAAAGACATTTTGAATTTAGAACATTTTCGCAACAATAAAAGCAGCAGCAACAGCAGCAGCAGCAGTAACAGGAAGAGTTATACCTAATCATATATTTTCATTCGTTTATACTTCTTAGAATCTAAACGATTAACATTGTCGATTCATTTTCGTACCGTTGATATTTCTTATCGTCTAAACAATTGATACAATGCATGGCAAATCGTTTAGATTCGGCCGTTTAAGATTTATAGTTACGTGTAAGGTGAACATTTTTCACGCGGATATATATATATGCGTGTGTTATACACATACAACTTACTGTTTAAAGAGTATTAAACTGATCGTGTCATTACGTGTGAAACTACATACGCAGCTAACACGTTTTATTAATCATTAAAATGAGACACCGTTTGAATAATTAAAATTAATCGAAGTACGTTGAATAATCATAGTAATCTTTCGAGTTGTGATTATTACACATTCAAAGCGTTACACTTAACCATAAGATTCATTTAAACGAAAACTAAATCCACACACACACACACATGTACAATTTCAAATTATATTTGTCTTATAATATTAATATTATTAGAAACAATTTAATATATTTTTTAAACACTCTCTAATGTGTGTTTATTTTATTTAAATTTAATTAATTATCGTTATGTTTACACATTCGAATTGAAATATATATTTATTTTTTTATACTACTTTTTTTTTTCTTTTAAATTAATATTAAAATAAATTAAACGACAAAACAGTATGACATTAATTACATATTGTTATATTAATATTATCAAAAATAATTTAATATATTTATTAAAGACACTCTAATGTGTCTATTTTATTTAAATTTAATTATTAATCGTTAAGTTTACATTCGAATTGAAATATATATTTATTTTTTTATACTACTTTTTTTCTTTTAAATTAATATTAAAATAAATTAAACGACAAAACAGTATGACATTAATTACATATTGTTATAATAATATTAAATAAAAAAATTCAATGATCCTGACAATTGTTGCATCTCTTTTTTTTCTTTTTTCTCTAATGCTTTCGTATTAATAAAAATAAAATCTATTGAATATTAACGAAATATCATTATAAAAATCAACGTTCTCTTTTACAAATATAGATATGCGTGTAATATTATGGTGTATTTTCGAAGAGTTCATAAACTGTGAGAATAAACGTGAGAAAATATAATATAACGTGCAAAGAATCAGTTACTCTCACGAACAACAAAGATGGATCAAACACTTAAGATAATATTGTTAGTTAGTAACTAGTTACAAACTTATAAGTCCTCTTATATTAAGTTCTCGCGATATGAGAGCATAAGTACACTTAATTCTCGCGATAGTTCTTTTATCTTGATTTATTTCATTTACTACTTAGATTTAATACACTTTCTTGTATGAAAGTTGCAATGGAATTAAATCTAATCGTGACAAGAGGTAGTTATTAAAATGTAAAAAAAAAAAAAAAGAATTTAAGATTTGTGATCTTTAAACGTGAATTATTAACGTGTTAATAAGGTACAATGCAAATATTTATACCTAATATAAAAAAAAAAAATTGTTATTTATAAAGAATTGTATTTGCGAAGATAAAGAAACTTTTTACATGAAATTTATCGTTCTTGTTGTTTTTAATATATGTTATAGATAAAAAAATGTAATTACTATGACTAATTAAAAGAAGAACGAATAACAAATATTATTTGCGATTATATCTGATCAAAATAAGAAATACTTATTAATACAAAATGAATATGTTGTATATCTTGACATGTGTTATCGCAACTTCTCGAGTACTTATTGCAAATATTTATATATAAATGAAATATACAAAAAGAAAACAAAAATGTATTACTAAATATAAAAGAAATAAAATAAAATTGTATCAAATTCTTCTTATTTCTCTAATATTTATCAATTAAGAAAAAGATATAATTAGCAAAGGTAAAATGAAAAAGTGTGAAAAATAAATCATAATGGTAAATAATATGTGCTATTTAAAGATGTTATCGTGAAAGGTGGATTTTTTTTATTCAATATTTCTCTAGTATTATGTAATCTGACAGTCAAATATCTCTTACTCTTGTTGTTTAAATTTTCTAATCTTCTCGTATAACCGATAACGGTTATTCGCGTGCACGTAGCTTTTGGTATACGTATTACCGTCATAACCGGAAATTCGCCATTGCTAGTAATTCCCCGGCATTCTCATCAATGCAAAGAGCCTTCCGATGAAGTCGGAAACAGAAGAATTCTTACAGTTTTTCCTAAGCATTGAACGTAATACTTTGATATTCTATAGAAAATCTAATTGCCATTTAAACAACGTTGACGAGAATACATTCTCGGGTACTGGCACAACAACCATACGCAACCCCTCCCCTCCAAAAACTTTATTAAATTAAAGTACACTCTTTTGTCTACGCGTAGAATACTATATCGAGTTATAAATTTAGCATGTAAACTTCAAAAAATGTCTGTGAATCCAATGCTGTAAAGTGTGCATCTTTGCAATTTCTTTCAAAAGTTTCGGTACATATTTTTTATACTTTTAGCAAATAGATTTTAATGAAACTTATATTAAATTAAAGTACATTCTTTTGTTTACGCGTAGAATACCATATCGAGTTATAAATCAATCTAAAAAAGTGCATAAAATGACAAAAAATGCGATGCTGCAAATTTTTCCTACTTTGTCATTACTTTGAAAAGTTTCGGCAAACATTTTTTATACTAAAAGTTAACAGATTTTAATGAAACTTATATTAAATTAAAGAACATTCTTTTGTCTACAAGTTGAATACTCATWTGAGTGATAAATCGATTTGCATATGTTCATAAAATGGCAAAGAATGAGATGCTGCAAATTTTTCCAACTTTGCCATTTCTTTGAAAAGTTTCGGCAAATATTTTTTATACTTCTATCAAGGGGATCTTAATGATTTTTATATTAAATTAAAGTGCATTCTTTTATCTACAAGTTGAATACTCATTTGAGTTATAAATCAATTTGCAAAGGTTCATAAAATGGCAAAGAAAAATTGGCATGTCAGGCATTGTTCACATTGCCTAAGGCCAGGCATTGTTAACATTGCCGGGGGAGGTTTGGGACCTAGGCCGGTATTGTTAACAATGCCTGGTTTTAGGCAATACTCACATTGCCTAACCCGCCAATTTTTCTTTGCCATTTTTTGAACCTTTGCAGATTTATTTATAAGTCAAATTTGTACTCTACGTGTAGCTAAAAGAGTGCACTTTATTTTAATATAAAAATCATTAAGATTCGCATACTGTAAGTATAAAAAATATTTGCCGAAACTTTACAAAGAAATGGCAAAGTAGGAAAAATTTTGCAGCATCGCATTCTTTGCTATTTTATGAACCTTTGCAGATTGATTTATAACTCGAAAAAGTACTCTACGTATAGCCAAAAGTTTGCACTTTAATTTAATATAAAAATCATTAGAATTCGCTTGCTCTAAGTATAAAAAATATTTGCCGAAACTTTCCAAAGAAATTGCAAAGATGCACTATTTACAGCATTGCATTCTCTGATATTTTCTGAACTTTTTCAGATTGATTTATAATTTGATATGGTATTCTACGCGTAGACAAAAGAATGTACTTTAATTTAATATAAAAATCATTAAAATCTATTCACTTTTAGTATAAAAAATATTTACCAAAACTTTCCAAAGAAATTGCAAAGATGCACAATTTACAGCATTGCATTCTCTGACATTTTTTGAAGTTTCCTTGCTAAATTTATAACTTGATATAGTATTCTACGCGTAGACAAAAGAGTGTACTTTAATTTAATAAAGTTTTTGGGGGAGAGGGGTTGCGTATGGTTGTTGTGTCAGTAACCGAGAATGTATTCTCGTCAACGTTGTTTAAATGGCAATTTGATTTTCTATAGAATATCAAAGTATTACGTTCAATGCTTAGGAAAAACTGTAAGAATTCTTCTGTTTCCGACTTCATCGGAAGGCTCTTTGCATTGATGAAAATGCCGAGGAATTACTAGCAATGGCGGATTTCTGGCTTTGACGGTAACATACGTTACGTTAGAGATATTTCCACGATCTGATCACGACGGACGTTACACAACCGAGTGAGCGGCATACCGATGCCGTTGAGGTATCAATTGCAGGTGCATTAACCCGATATCAAAACTTTCGCACGAAAAATGAAGGGGAAGAAAAAAATACAAAAAGAAACGAATGTGACGTACCTATATATATATATATTTATGTAAAGAAATAAAAACACTACTTTCTACAAGTCTCTTTCGTAACTGTACTTTATCTATTAGACATCTGATATGCATATAAATGTATGTATACATATGGTAATATGTGATTAATGAATACGTGTATAGTTTCTATAAACACAAACACGCGCGCACACACACGTATATACATTGTAATTAATGTCTCTTTACCTTATAAATTATTATTTTGATAATAATACTTTGTATAAAATAACACGAGACTCGATGCTAAGATTTATTTTCGAGTATGTATATATAACGTAATTTTTTTAAACAAAATTGTAAATAAAATGTAAATTATTTTGAAAGAAAAATTTTGTTCGAAGGAAGAAAAAGAAAAAAAAAATTCAATTGAACATGATTTATCTCCAATTTAGGTAATTACTTTTTAACACTAGGTTTAAGTGAATGTATATTACGTAATATACATAATAAAAAATTTGAAGAATTATAAATGGTTTAGAATAAATATATATATGGGTATTTTAATTCGATTAATAAAAAATAAAAAATAAAAGAAACATTGCTAGAACATAATACTATAGTATAGTAAGTATTTGTATTATTGTACAAGTGTAGTTTGAATTCGTCAAATTAATGATAAATCCTATAAACCTAATGTTAATGTGGATAAAACTAATCGTCAGTTTTATTATTAATACTAGAACAACCCATATACGTGTATGTGTCTATCCTACCATATATAGGTGTACGTGTATCCATTATATGGACTCAAGTAAAGTGAGACAAGATTCTGGTTTACGCGACAAGCACATTGCCTTCCGCAAGTTCTATTCACTTGTCGTAATAAGGAATGTCGTAACGGAACGATAAACACATACATATATACTATTACTTTACAATCATCCATCTACGGTATGTTCTATCTAACTGTGTAGCTTCATAGAAATGAACTAACATTGTGATTTCTAAACGATTTTATCAATATTTTACACGTTATTAAATGTTATCTTAAATAGATTGCGATTATTTTGATAATAAAAATGTAATCGAATAAATAATAATAATAATAATAAAATCTTGTCGAATTTTTTTTCTTCGCGTTACTTTAAAAGATATATAGAATAAATAAAAATAAAAAAAAAAAAAAACACATAAAAAGAAATAATTGTTTTCAATTGAATAATTTATACGGTGTTCTTGAATTAACACATACTTACAGTGTATAAAATCAATTTATAAATGTTTCGATTTCATTCGTCCTTCTGATATATTTTGTATAGCTTGATCTTTCATATTTGGAAATCAACGATCGATAAATATTAATTAAAATAATCGTATTTAAAAGATTCGCACGTGCAATTTTCTATTACCTTGAGTTAAACTTTAAGAATTAATTACGTTGAACACGTCTAATCCACTACTACTATTACTCCTGCGTTTTATTTCCCTGACCTAGATTACTCCTTTTCTCTACCAACTATATAACTCGACTGGAACGTTCGAATACGTTCTCGTAAAAGAATTTATGTTAGTTTGATTTAATACGATTAGTGTATTATAATTAAAAATATAAAACAAATATATATATATATATTTATATTAAAGAATATCGTGATGTACTTACCCTTCTTAAATTATTTGCGATGAACACGATGTAAACGCAACAACTGCCCAATTGATAAATTAATAAGAAAGTATTGGTAACGTGTCTGAAAAAATAAAAAACAACAACAATTTTTATTTATTTGAAAAAAGACAATTTTACAAATATATGTGTTAATGTATTTAGATATAGAAAATAATTTATTAAGAAAACAAAATACAATATATATTATATTTTATATAATAATTATTTATTTTTTTTTRTCAAATAAACAATATTATTATATATCTAAATTTATAAATTAAATATATGCAAATATTGATAATTAATATCTATCATAAATATTTCTAATTCAATATTAATTAGTATTAATAATAATTATATTAAAAAAAAAATAACATTTTTTGATCTGAGATATATATATAAAAATTGAATAATTCGTTACTTACATGGAATATTTGGAAAACCACCTCAAACAAATTGGACCTTCTTCTAAAGCAGCTTCTATAGTTGCAGGATAAGTCATGGATGCTACCTTCTTTCTTTTACACAAGGTGTACATCGAAGTTACGAGCATTCTCATGCAATATGTACAAAGTAGACCAATGATTATCGTTGCAACCATGCCTAACGCATATCCCGAATTGTGAAAGGCCATTGGCATTGCAAGAATTCCAGTACCTAAACTGCCTTTTAATAAATGAAATAATGTCTCCACGGTTCTGAAAGTAAAAGTATAATAATAACAGTATTTATTAAATATATACACACACAGAGACAAAATCACGAAATTTTTAGATAATTATTAAGTATGAAAGGTTCGATTACTTTCATAGCTCGAAATTCGGATATTTTATGAACATATTGACTCAATATATATAACAAACAATAATACATAAAAAAAAACTTTAATCATGGAATTTTTGGTGTCTTAATTTAAATTCGAATTGATTCATTTTTATAACTTATTTCTTTTTTTTTTTTTAGTACAAATATAATTATATCATAAACAACAGGTCGTGTTATCTTTTATTTTATTTTATTAAAATAATTCAATATAAAAAGATTTTTATTTGTAATAAACTAATATAAATATATATATATATTTTTTAAAGTGTATGAATTTTAAATGTTGCTATAAAGATATTACGGGAGTGTCCTTAAAAATGAAAATTCGAAATAAACTTTCAGTTGAAATTCAGTAAAAAATCGAGAACGTTATTTATCTGTGTCCAAACTAGACGAGAGAAGAATATAAAAAAGATCATTTTATATTCTAATTTATACTAATCGAATATAAAAGGTACCATATTCATAAATTTATATATAATGGTCCCCACAAAAACATTATATATATATTATATATTTAAAATAAATATGTTGTCCATGACACATTATGTTTTAGAAAAACAAATAAAACGTAATAATAATTATTGTAAAAAAATAATGTTCTTTAGGAACAAATTTGTATATTTCAATTTAATTATAAGCAAAAAAAATTCATTCGGTATTTAAAAATATCAGAAAATAATAGAGAATAAAATTTTAGATATATACTGGATGAGTCACGGAACGCGTTACGTTTCAAAATAACTATAAATAAACTAAATGAAATATATACATTGTATGAAAAAATGTTTCCTGTATAGTTAAACTAAGTTGGGGAACAAATTTAATGATAAATAAAATTTTTTAATATAATAAAATAACATTATATACATATATATTTATAGTAATTAAATACGAAGTATCCGATTTCTAATTAAAACTAATCGAAGTAATCTAACGTTTCATACTTAATGGCTTAATATAAAAATTACATAAAAAATGAAATAAAAGCAAACAACCAGACTTATATATATATATATATACATATAATAAAACAAACCCTGAAAAGGTTGATAGGAAAAAAGAAGCACGTATTTGTTAAGGTCAAAGGAAATAATTTGAAATCTACATATAGTAGGGGCATGACCGAAATCATAAATTTATGTAATACTAACGTAGTTGGATGTGCAACAGTTCTATGGTCGTATGGTTCATAATCATCGTCGTCGTATTCTTGAATACCTTTCTTCTTCTCTTCGAGTTCCAACGTGTAGATATTTGCCCGGTCATTCGTTTTAGTGTTACTAATGTAAGATACGAACACAAATAAAAAAACATGTAAATAAAATTTGTTAAAAAGATATTCATCAAGTCAACCAACCAACCAACCAACCAACCAACCAACCATTCATACCATTCGTTGGTTTTCCTTGTTGGAATAAAGATTTAGTTAAATGCGTGTGTACATACTTGTGTTGCATCGGTACGGAACTCGAGTGCCATCCTTTGGGTTCCAAAGCATCCTGGAAGAAGTAAAAACAAAAAATGAAAATAAAAAAAAAGAAAAGAAAAGAAAAAAAGTAGACAAGAAAAAGACAGTTATTTAACGTCTCCTCATCCAAGATTCGCGCGTTAGTTAACAAATGAAAAATTTTTCTTTCATATTACTTTAAAGATTATTATTTGCTTTCAACGCATCGAGTGGTTAGGTATAATGAATCATTCAACAGCAATCTTATCGCGGGAAAAAGATCTTTTTAATAATCCTCAAAAATCTTTTATGATTCCCGTCAATTTACGTCAGTGAGAGGATCTTTATTGAAAATAAAATTTCAATTTTTTGTTTTCTCCTACAACTTGGATTTTTCGTAAACACGTTCGTACACATTTTACCTACACGTACGTGTATACCCATCAATTTTCTAAGAAACATAAGATACATCCGAATTTTAATATATATCGTTTTTATATTGTACAAAATATTGTTCGGTGAATTTAAAAATTATTATATTAATATAATCGATCTTCTTTCTCGATATTAGTTACATTTTTTCCTTTCGTTTTATATATTTTACGCTTGCTTTAAACAATTATATATTAGAGTATTTTAATATCTCTATGTTTTATTTATATATATATAAATAAATACGTGTACGTTTTTAAGAAGATAATTTTTAATTATTATTTTAAAATTCTTTAAGAAGAAAAAAGAAACTAATTAACAATTATCATTAATACAAATAAAAATATATATATATATATTTATTTTTTCCTTTGTGTGTAGATAAAGAAATTATCGCGATAAATGTATTTCTTTCTGTAGGGTTTAAACAATTCTTGGTAGAAATACCAATCGAATTTATAATCGAAGGACAACGTACATAGAAATCGATTACGAAAGAATCGTAATTGCGGGATCGATTGTACGTAGTCGAAATGTCATAAATATTCATTCGTTTGAAAAATCGCGTTAGGGAAGTGGACGTACCGTGAACATTTTTCCTTCGTTTTCCACGTTTATTAATCACACGTGTTTGAATTACGAGCGTAAAATATCGTCTGGTAATGTACGGTTCACCGAAAAAACGTTTCTCATGTTTCAAAAACAAAAAGAACAAATTCAATCGTAATATATCTTTTACATAAAATAATAATAAGACTTAGAATTTATTCGCGTATTCACATTATCGTAAAAAACAAAATAATTCGTACGAACAATTGTACTTGTTTAAAAAATTCAACAAAAAAAAACACGTGTGAATATTAATAATAATATTAATAAATTAAAAATTAGAAAAAATATTTCTACAATAATGGACACAAAATTAAAAATATGTAAATTTTAAATAATATTCTTTCTTCTTCGTTATATAAAAATTTAATGATTTTATAATACATATTTGTGTTTCTCGCTTTTTTTCTTTTTTTTTTTTATTAAAAAAAACTTCTATATAAATGTCTGACGAATAAGAAAAGAGAACGACAAAAAATTAAGTTAACGAATTAAATTTGAAAATACATTTCTGTAGAGTGTACAATTTTTTTTGTTACAATCACTCACGGATTTCATCGTAAGTATTTACATTATCTCACTTTGAAAAAAAAACACGTAATTCCGTGTGGTTTTCCTGTAAAACTTGTCTGATCAAGAACTAACGTATCTACTTGTCGATCGAATACTTTACATTCGAATACCAATGAACTTACAACAAATAAATTATAGATTATTATACTCGTTTAATATGTTTCTCTTTTAATATATTTTCTTTTTCGTTATTATTATTATTTTTCTTTTTCCTTTTATTTTCATTACTACAATTATTCTGTTTACTCTTTTAATTCGATGACCAAGGAATACATATTATATTTATTATATATATTATTATTATATTATA
>NW_014569570.1:496626-498719 GCF_001313835.1 Polistes canadensis
AAATATATATTTATATATATATGTTAAATGTTTATCTATTTATAAATCGACACTCGCGTATTTTCCGGACAACCCGATATAATAAATATAAATAAAAAGTATGTACTATATTAATTGAGAAAAAAAAAAACAAAACTAAATGGAAGGTCAATTTTTAATAATTGAATTAACACATCAACAAATCGATAATAATTATCTATTTGTTCGTAACATATTCTCGATAACGATTGTTAATTATTTCATAATTGTCCCTGGTGCAACGTTAAAATATATATATATATATAATTCTTCATTTTAACATCAATTATTGTTTAACAATTCTAACATTATTCGTAGGTTCAATTTTTTTCCTATCTACGTAAGTAAAAAAACAAACACACGTGTTGATAAAATTACAACGAAAGTATTGAAAACACATGTCTTTTTTATTTCTTCTTCTTCTTCTTCTTCTTTTTTAATTCGATTAACTTCGATATTGCAATGTAACAAATAATTATTTCTAACGATCGCAAATTTTTTCAATCATTTTTCTTTTCTTTTTGTTTTTGATATTCTTATGGTCAATAAATTAAATCGATATATTATTATGATATGTTTATGAACCGGTTAAAAAACAAAAAGAAAATCTCTTTCGCTTTTTGTTATTTTATTAATTTATTAAGAAGAAAAGATACACAAACGGCAGACAGATAATCAATGATCTTAAAGAATTGCCTTGGCCAAGGACGGACGGAATGATCGTTGAGAAATAAAAGAAATAAAACGAAGAGATAAAAAAAAAAAAAAAAAAAAAGAAAAAAAAAAAAAAAAAAAAAAAAGGTAAGAAAAAATTCTTAGCAGTTAACATTGAGCCATATACATATATATATACGTATATATGAACATGAGATAAACCAGAAACGTGCAAACTTGGCTTCTCGTGTGTAAGCCAATTCTTTTTTACCCCCACTTTTTTCTTTCCTTTTCTTTTTCCTTTTCCTTTTTTTATCGTTTTTTCGTTTAGTTAAACATTTTCGAATTCATTTACCATTATCGATAATATTGTCGACGTTATCAGTCTAACAGACGACGTTTACTTGTTTCGTCTACGAGTTAAGAATTTTTTAAACAAATATTTTAATATATGTGTATGCGTATGTGTACATTTAATAATAATAATTATATTTAACGTCGCGTCGATTGTTCGGAATGAAATTTAATCGTTTATACGTAAATGAACGAAACCTCACTTTTTTATTTTATTTTATTTTATTTTATATTATTTGATTTGTGTTTTATGATAATTTAAAAGAAAGTTATGAATTATGAGATTGTTAAATATATAAATGATGAACGCATACTTATTGAAACAAGATAATTAAATAAAATTATTACGGAAAATTTTTCTTCCTTTTTACTTTTCTCTTTTTTCAATCAAATTATTAAATGTTTAAACAAACACATTTCTCTCCGTGTTAACAAACTGCACGTGTCAATTTAATGAATAGCCCTGAACACGATTAAGACAAAATTGTTCTAACATCTTGAAAGGAGATGATGATAATGATCATTATGATGAAACATTTTGATATCAATCTGACATCACCTGTTGATATCATTTTTATTTTTTATAATATTTCTCATTAAATTATACTCTAATCAAATCTACGCTAGTTAAAGGTTTCTAGTTATTACGTATATTAGTGAATGAAGAAAATAAAATGTTTAATTGTAAATATATACTCGTAACCAAGTTCAAGTTCTTGGCCAGAAACTGAGATAAAAAAAGAACGTTGATAGCTAGTTGCAATAAATGCATATATTCATAATATATACACGTATACATATGTAACATATTTATATGCTAAGTATTCGTGTTAAATTAAATTTCACTATAATTATTTATAATTATATATCATTTAAATAAATCGTCTAATTAAATGTGTTAACCTTTGGATTTATTCTTAAATCATTGGACACGAATAAACGAATGAATAGTAATAATAATAATATATTATTTATGCAAGAGTGAATTGAAAAGTTTTGAGCTTTGACAAAAAAAATAAAATTATTTGTATATCACTTTTCAACCCCCAATCCACATATATTATTTA
>NW_014569570.1:500229-501580 GCF_001313835.1 Polistes canadensis
ATTAAAATTGAGTATTTTGTTTCTGAGTTATGTGATATATAATAAAAAATAAAAAATTCTAGTTAGCATGAATTAATATGAAACCGATGATTAATAGTAAGAAATATTTTTTAATCATAAAAATGTTTTCAACAAAATGTCAATGACTAGAAAAAATTTCGAATCTTTCTACGACGTGTATATTGTTTCAAAACGATATCACGAGTGTTCAATCGAGATCGTACATACCAATGGTACATATTACATACGTTACATATACGGTTGTTAATTGATCATAGTGATCGATATAAATGCTTTACACGCGTTTAATTATCTAACTTATAAAGATGAGTCATTGAATCAACGAAAGAGAAAACACACTTTAGTTTGTTTTCAACCAATCGGAAATTTACCCAATGGATAATAGTATCATTCCTTTTCCTCTCATTTATTTTCTTCACGTATAGATGATAATCTGATCAACCTAATCGAAAATACCCTAATTGATTCACATTTTTATAATAATGACTTATTTGTCTTTAAATTTGAACTATTTCGTTTACTTTCTATCTTCTAATGTTAATCATACGTTTATCGTATAAACAAAACAAACAAAAATTAACCCCAAACAAACTATTAAACATTATTTTAAAAGATCTTAAAAAGTGTACTCTCAAATTTTTGAAATAACAATAACGTTAAAAAAAATTCACCCACACCGTATCTATATAAAATTAAATATTGGAAAAATAATAACATAATATAACAAATAGAATAATATATAATAATAAAAAAAAATTTGTTGTAATTCAAGATATATACAAAAAAAAAAGTAACATCCATATGATATGATAATATGAAAATATTCAGATAATATAAAACAAAATTATCAAATTCAACGAACCAATGAAAATTATACAGAAAGGAAACAATGTTCAATATCGAATGTGATTGACGAATTCCGCTTATTAAAATTAACAATTGCATAAAGAAAAGATGGACCACGTGTGTGTGTGTGTGTGTGTGTGTCGTTGATTAAAATATTCTTTTTTCCACCTTCGCACGGCACGATTTTGCTTCCTCGAAAAAACAAACGACGTAATTTACACAGCAATCGTGCGTGCGTAACGTTATCCTTCTCTTATGTTGCTCGCATTATAGTGACGATGAGAGGAATCGTAAAGAAGAATAAGAAGAAGAAGAAGAAGCTCGTTTAAGAATCGTGACACGCTTTCCTCCAACGGAAGTCTTCTAATTAAGCGTGAACCACGAGTCTTCACGTTCGTTTCCGTTCGCGTAAGAGATTGCTTTTTTTTACAAGTTTTCTTTTCTTTTTTTCTTCCCCCCTCCCCTCCCCTCCCCTCCCCTCCCT
>NW_014569570.1:503340-510130 GCF_001313835.1 Polistes canadensis
ATATATATATATATATGTGTGTATTTATCTGCGAATGCACAAGTAATGCAAATTTGTTCAAAACTTGTTTCGTTATCAACGATCATCTCTCACATCAGACGACGAATCATGAATTTTTTCGTAATTATTGAAAAGTAATGATAAGAAGTAAAGATGAAGAAACTTTTTGAAGATTCGAGAAGTTATGACGTTTATATAAATTGTAATCGTTATCGTTGTGACCTATCTAAAAAAAATATAAAAAAGATAGAACGTGACGAAGAATCGCGTAATCGATAATGAAATATATTTCGGTATCTCAAATAAAATATTTCATTTTAAGAGTAGGAAAATTTCTTTTCTTAAGGAAATATTATTAAAGACACAAGTTGACCTGATTTAAACATAATATATATATATATATATAAGATAATTCTATGAACTTATATAAATCAGCGATTAAAACAAAGATATTTGAAGAATGATTAAGAATAAAAATGAAAAGATATGTGAATACGATGCGATTAATAAATTTTTAATGAATATTAGAAGAATGAATCACGTGTGTGTAAAGATATTCGCAACCATGAATGTGTATGGAGATAAAGAAAAAAAGAAGAAAAAAAAAAGAAAAGTTGCATTTATTTAACGAAGTTAAAAATACGTTACTCATCCTCGAAATTCTTCTTAGGAATTTTTTTATCCATACGTATATACGCGTGCATATTATGTGCATTATTGTATTACATAGAAATACAATGGGTATACACAAAGTGTATCGTTTTAATAATACAATTAATATTTACGATATAATTACAAAAGTAAGTCTTACGAAGAATTTAAAATATATATATAATATATTTTTCTTTATATTATATATTAAAAATATATTAATCATCATTTATATCAAATATTTTGATCTTAATGAAATTCTTTTTTCTACAAATTTTGTATCAATGTTTTACATTTGTTTTAAATAAATCCCATGTATTATAATACGATATACAATGTTATAAGATATACAAAAAATATTCAACAATAAAATATATATCTTTTACGCGATATAGAAAATAAATTTTTACGTGAGATCGTTAATTTAAAATTGAAATAAAAATAAAATTGATTTGTACTAAATCAAATGGTTTAATTGATGAGAATCGTATACGATTATATTATATATAGTTATGTTTTATATATAATCTTATAAATATATATATATATATATATATATATATCTATAAGATCGAATCGAATAGCAAGTTTATTTTTAAAAAAAGAAATGGCATCAATGAATACACGAAGAACGTAGGCATGATTGTAATGTGATTGACTTGGCTCTGATCTAACAAATTTAAATATTCAATCATAGTTATATCGAACTGGTTCAAACCAAATACAACGCGTTGTTAATTCTAAAGAATAATCTTTTATAGATAATCTTATATCGATACCGAATATGATGACCGTTCAATTATTCTAATCGTTTTATAAGATTTTACATTTAACTTTTAACAAAATCAACCTGACAATAATTGATTATAATTTCTCGAGTGTTAATTAATCCCCATGGTCTCGTATTGGATAAAAAATATAAAGAAAAAACATTCCAAATCTTTCGTTTATATGAATTAAAAATTTACTAATAATTCTGTATCGTTAGATTTTTTTGTCATTAATTTTTAAACGTTATACTTGTGTGTGCAATACGAATACTTATTTAAATAAATTATTGTTAAATACAATTTTAAATATTTAAATGTTGAAATATTTCTACGGGTCACATATTATATCTTATCAATCATATATATAATATATAATCCTTATATATATGTATATAAATGACGTCTAAAGAAGAAATACGTAATTAATAAAAAAAAATGATCATTAATGATAAAATATCGTGATCAATGTAGATTCCAAAAAATTAATCAATCGAAAACAGTAAAGATAAATTTTCTACATGAGTTCTTCGTATTAAATAATAATGGATTAAACGTGATTTATTGTGTTAGATCGATTGAACGAAAAGCGAAAGTGTTCTTATGCATATATTTAACTTTAACTTTGTTTCCACCTTTTTTCTTCTCTCTTACTTTCAGGGTCAAACGATTAACATATCGAGTTTAAACAGTTTACTCATTGCCATTGCAAAATAAAAATAAGGAGATAGTTTTATTGCAAATGTTTATTTTGTCCTTCGCCATTAAGAACAAAAATTGTAATTCTTTCCATCAGAGATCGTTTTCGGATTTGTCGAGGTTACTTCTTTTACTTTGTAAGTAATTCATTTGTTATAAATTTAACTATAGAGTATTAAAAATTGTTTGTTTTTTTAATATAATATTTATATTAAGTAGATAGAAGAGATGTATTTGATTTATTTATATTTATAATATAAACTTAATACGATTTAACAATTATATATAATATTATTATTGTTTAAATTATTTCTATCGTTTTAATTATCGTTAAAAATTGTCCCAACCCCCCCCCCAAACAAAAATAATAACATCTCTTCTTTTATCTTTAAATTTTTATCGTCATTTGCAAAATTTAATCCTTTCCTTAATAATAATAATAATAATAAAGAAACAGTGATAGAAAAATAAATACGGATTAATAAAGTAAAACATTTGTCTACAATTTTTAATTATCATCAGAAAATTTTCTAAATTCATCTTTCCCTTTATTTATTCGTTATTTTTTATTATCATCATATTTTTTTTAACGAAAGATATGATCCTTGTTTTAATCCAAAAAAAAAAGAAGAAAAAACAGTAAGAATAAAAGAAAGAGAGAGAGAGAGAGAGAGAAATTAAATGGTTAAAATAAAAAGAAAAATATTATTATAGCTCGATTATGCATGCTCGTCAATTTAGGTCAACGTTTTCTCATAATCAGATTTTAAAGGATACACCATGTATGAAAAAGGATACATTCGAAAAGAGACAAAACCTGTAGGCATGTCCTTGTTATACTAAAGAGGAAAAGAAGAATAAGAAGAAGCAGAAAAAAAAAATTACAACGTAATAGGTTACATATATATATATAGTAAATATATGTACACACGTATACGACGATACGAAATAATTTAATCACGATATGCAATCAACGTGAGTTATACATACATAATAATTATACAAGACTTTAATTCATTTTCTTTTTCTCCTCTACTATTTGTTCAAAGTATAAATTACAATCGTATCAAAATTTATATCCAAATATCGATATAATATGATCAATGAAATAAATTGCACGTTACTCGTAAAGAATAAAAAAAAAAAAGAAAAGAACAAAATAATAATAAAAAAAATCTCGACTCGATGGACAAAATTACAGTGAAATTGGTAGACAGAAATAAAAAGGAAAAATAGATAAAAATAAAGAAGATTAAATATAACCTGTAATTGGCAAGAGAAATTTATAGTTTTTCGAACGCGGATAATTAAGATTCGTCTTAAAAAAAGAAAACAAAGAAAAACTATAAAACGAAATACGAAATATATTTCTTAAAAGATAATAATATTGGAAGAGTTGTAAAAAGGAAAAAAAAAAAGAAAAAAAAAAAAAAAGATAGAAATAGTGATAATAATATAAGAAAAAAATAGTCGTGACAAATATATTATTATTTTGAACAAAGTATAAAATGAGTTCGTTAAAATAATACCTTGAAATTATTATTCGGGTAAGTAACAATAAAACGATGATATATAAAAAAAAAAAAAAACAAGGAAAAAGAATTCAATTGTAATTAGTTTAGAATATACGATCTATACAATAGCACGCGTTAAAGGGCATAACAGATAAACAAACGTACATACACACACGCCACACACATATATATACATACATATACCAAAGAAAAGATAAGTTTATTGTCAATATTAACAAAGATTAATTTCTTTTCCGCGACAATAAATATGTAATAACATCTTTTTCCTCATTAACTTCATTTTATTTTTGTTTTTCTTCTTGTTTATCGTTTGTTCATATTGAAACTCACCGTACTCGCCGTAAATCCTAAGTTGTCGTGCGACATCCTTCCCCGATCGATGATGGATGGATGGATGGATGGATAGATGGATGGATGTGGATCAATCGATGACAAGTATCGATTGTTCACGAATATTTTTTGTGCACTCTTTCCTTTTTCTTTGTAACTACTTTCTTCGTTTGTAATTTCTTCGAATGTTGTTTGTGTTTACGGGGCTACCGTGTGTGCAACTTAAGTAAACTAACTAACCGATCGTTGATGAACGTTAAATTCGATCGATTTAACAAATAAATAGATCGATCGTTCGTTCAATCGATAAATCGATCGTTCGAAAGAAATTTATTTATTTTTCGGAAATATTATTATTATTAATTTTTTAAGTGAGAGAGTTATAAAATAATAATAATAAGAAGAAGAAGAAGAAGAAAGTAAAAGTAATAATAAAGAAAGAAAAATAAGATATGGGAATAGGTTTTTAACTTTTTTTTTTTGTTTTTTTGGGTTTGTTTCAAAAAAAAAAACTATAAGAAATATTGTATATATATTATATATGTATGTGTATGTATATACGTCGAAGTAAACTAATTTTTTCGTAGAATATTAACGTTGCATTTTATACCGTGACAGGTACGGCGGCCGCAAGTCGACTGATTTGTCTTTGCGCGAAGTATTATTTATATAGTACACCACGGCACGCTGTTCGCACTCCTGCCATTTCGTTTTTCTCTTTCTCGTACGTAAAGATCGCTAGTGAATGTTCTCTTTTACACTTTAATATCCTCACGATCGAGTAAATTTAAAACCTTTATTATAAATACACGTATATATTTCAACCACTATTTTCCCTTTCTTTCTCTCTTTCTCTTTCTCTCTCACTCACTAAATATATATATATTAGTTAAAATTTATTTTTAATTATTATTTAACTTCATTATACACTCTCACAATTATGATACATTATTATTTCTTATTATTATTAATTTATTTTAAATATGTTTTTTTACAATTATTTGAAAAATATTCGTGATTCCGTTAATTTTATTCTATTCACGCGCGTAACTATATGATATATTATAATATTTCTTATTGTTATTATTATTACAATTATATATGAAAAATATTTGATTAATTTAATTTCATTATTCACATGCACAATTATGATATATATATATATATATATATTATTATCTTGTTTGTTCTTATTATTACTATTTTTATTGTTTTATTGACTTTTTAATAAATATATGTTGTGTGTATACAATATATATATATATATATATATATTTATATAAGAGAGGAAAAAAGAAAGATGAACGATGGATCCTTGAATCAATTGATAGAAAACACACTTATAAATTTTACTTTTAATCTATACATTGAACGAAGTATTCTAAAATTGTATATATATATTGTTGTTGTTGTTGTTGTTATTATCCTTCGAAAATAATTTGGCAAAAATAATATATTTCAAATGCACGTTTATCGTTGTAGAATATACACGGGATAGTACTTCGAAAGACTAATCGGTATACAATAAGTCGTAAGTTTATAAATAGATTATATTTGAAAGACCGAAAAGAAGGGGTGAGGGGTTCATGGAGGGGTTGCTAGTCGTCTACTGTAAACGAACTATTCTATCTTACGATATATATATATACAGGTATATGATTGTTCTGTAAATTGTTCTTACGTTCTAATCTGTGTATCTTCTATGATCAACGACGTATGATTATTATACATAAGAAAATCAACATTTTAATTTATACATAAATAATTATTATCAAAAATCCGGGTATATATCTCTCAAAAAAAAAAAACAAACAAATTAAAATAATTATTCTCTAAGAAATTTATCTATTTATTTAGAACGTTTTATTTTATATAATCTTTTTTTACCATTTCTATTGTTGTTTGTCGCAACAATTGTAAACGATTTGGAAAATAAATTGTCATTGAGGGAAGATAAAAAAGGAAAAAAACAAAAAAAAAAGACGTGGAAATCAGATCTACAGGTAGAATTATCGTGTTTATGTAGTATATCTTGATAATGTTTGTTCGATTCATATCAATCGAATTCCAACTCTTAAGATTGTCGTTTTATCATTGGGTAACGGGGTAAATAACGCACGCAATGTAGAAAAAATTTGAATATAGTAAGATATAAAAAAAAAAAATGATGAGAACGAATGAAAGATATGGCAAATATTAGAAAAATATAAAAAGTTGCATTTTTAATTTAATTCAATTATTGAAAATTATTTCATATTATTCATTTATATTTATAGAAATTAGACCTTTCCTATGGGATATTAAATTTATTACATTTGTAACTAATTGTTATTGTTTTCACATCTTTTTTTCTTTTTTTTTTTGTTTTTTTTTTCTCAAAATATACGTATAAATATATTTTCAACAGCAAATATTGATGTACTCGATTAATTTTTTAAATTTTAAATAACAATTTTTATTTTGTTCCACGTATCCCGCAATATTAAACACACGTATATGTATCTTCATATATGACAAACATTTTTGTTGTTTGTTGTCATTGAAGAGCTAATATTGTTAAGAATAATCAAAACACGTTTAACTTCTTTCTTCCATTTGAGAATATAAGATTTAATCGAAAAATTTAAGTCCATATAAATAATATAGATAATTATTAAAAATATGATATTTAAATAAATTGATGAATGAAACATCTGTTTTTCTTTCTTTTCTTTTTTTTTTTTTTGAGGAAAAGATAAAAAGGATAAAAATTTTAGACAAATGTGTGTAATTTTGAACATAATCCGTGTTAATTCGTTGGAATTCTAA
>NW_014569570.1:510611-568749 GCF_001313835.1 Polistes canadensis
AATTTCATGCAGAAATAATATTATTTTTTTTGCTTCTCTTATCTAGTCGATCAAATTGCGTTTTTGTTTTACTACTTCCATTTAATTTTTTGATAAAGATCTTAGATACACAATTAGTTACATGCACAGATTGGAAGTTTACAAAAAAAAAAAAGGCAAACAGATGAGGTTGTAAACAAAATATACAGTAAGAAGAGTAGGATCTTTTTTAAACCGGTAATCTATTATTTTCAGGACAATCAACGTAAAACATTTTAATAATAGTATAGAACTTGATAGTCATAGAAACTCACATGACTCGTTTTGATGATTATTTCTTATTTTTTTTCTTGAATTATTTAAACACCCTATGAAACATTTCACATTTTATTATTTTGCAATTAATCAATAACTTTTAAATCTTTTTATTTGATCGTTGCTTTCATTGAAATTATATATAAATTCGATCATTGATTAATTCGTTTTCTTTTATTTATTTTCTGTCGATTTTTATAATATGTTTATATGTAACATAGAAAGAAAAAGTGATAGATAGAAAAAGAAAGATAGGATGAGTAAAAAATTTCGAAAATATATTAGATAATTACACATGTAATTATTTTCTCGACGTAGCAACGTTACAAACATAATTATTTTTAACTTGTTCTTTCCTCTATGTTGTGTTCTAATAATTTCATTATTTCTTTTTACAACGTTCACACATTGTAATAGACGTGATTCCATTTTTAGAATAAATGAAAATCACAATTTCTAACAAAAGCATGATAGGTATTTTAAATGCAAAGAGAAAAACACGAGTACGGTGTTTAATTCGGTTCGAAAAATTTCGCATCTTATTTATTCTGTTTCTTTTCTTTTGGATAAAATTCTAAAATGTTATGTAATTTTGTATATCATGCATTCTGATTCTATTTTAGCGAATGAATCTTTAATAAGAGATATTTCGTTATCATATTAAATCAAATTAGAGATAGTGAGAGAAAGAGAGATAGAGAAAGAGAGAAAGAAAGAAAGAGAAAAAGAGAGAAAGAGACAAATTTTTGGCCAATAAAAGAATCTTTGTAAGCATAGATTACAGGCATAAGCTATTTACATATTGTTTCTTATCTTTTCTTTTTTGTTTTTTTCTTCACTTACATTTTATATAAATGGTTTAAGATATAATTTTTATAGATGTATATGAAAAAATATTAATATTATAATATTATTATAAACATAATATCGCGCATGCAGAGAAGTTATAATTATTATCGCCACTAAATAATATTATTATATTTTATACATTCTCACATATGCATGAGATGCAACATGACAATATATAGAAGATAGAGATGATATCTTATAATTTTTACAAGATGTCAAAATTCTTCTTTCTTTTTTCTTTTTTCCTTTTTTTGTTTTTTTAACTTTCTTTTCTTTTTCTTCTTTCGTAAATAAATTTACAAGATCAAAGAGGCAACAGTACAAAAAGTAGACGACTCCGAAATAATATTCAATTAGTTTCCAATTATTTCCTTACTTTTTGTATCGATGTCTTTTGAATTGGTGAATAAATTTGTTCTTTTCCCTGTTTCTTTTTTTCTGTCCTTTTTGTTTTTTTGTTTTTTTTGTTTTTAGAATCCTGATAACCCCACATATACATGTATATATTTGTATGTATTTATCCATGTATATATGTATACATATGTATAACTCTTATATATGTATATTTAACAAATTTAATAATTCTAAATTATACAGTGCTTAGATAATAACTCCATCTGAAAATATGTAATGATTAATGAATTAGCAGGTGAGATTTTCCTATAATCATTGTTGTCTCATACATAACAGATCCTGGAAAATATTTCTTCGCATAATGCAAAGGTTTGTTGATTATGACTGTAATGAATGATAGGAATCATTAGTTGTTTTATCTTTGTTTTAAAACATAGGTACAATTTCTCTTATGTCAAAAGCCTTGTTATCTCATCCGCAATTCCTGATAGGAGAGAGTTATTGTCACCTTTACCTTCGATCAACAAATTACCTGTCGATTTCTAAAACATTGAAATAAACATTAGGGCTAACACATCGAAATAATTAAAATTAATTTTTAAAGTAATATAACATTCTATTAAAACTTACATTATATTTTAATAAAAGGCACACATGATGTCCTTTCAATGAATGACCATACAAAGATGCAGTATCATTTATTTGTTCCACGAGAGTGAGATTACATTTGCAACAGACAGTATTCAAAACTGCATTAAATTCCTGAGACGAAAGAATTTCTTTTCTAATTCTAGACACTAGTTGACCGCTTTTAAGTAACTCCGTTAGTATGTCCTTGTGGGACAAATGTCCAATCATAAATTTACTGCATGATAAGTTTATAGTGAAATCAAGTTTTTCTTGTATTGTTCCATCCAGATTTTCCAGCATATACGTTAATGTTCCTCTCAATTTTTGAGCAAACGTTACATCGGATATTAATATTGTAAATTGTGTCTCTTTACTTGATTGTGGAGGTAGTTGGAATGGTAGTTTCATTCCATATTCTTCACCATCCTGTAAAAATAGAAAAAAGAACATTTAAAATTTTCATTTAACAACACAAACAAATTATATATCTTAATAATAATAAAAGACAAAAGATTACATTTTTCATTAATTTCAATGTTGACGTATCCGTAATATCGAACCTTATTTCTTTAACAAGCTTTTGCCCTATATTAGTAATGAGTATTGATACAATTATTTTACTAGTGTCATCAGCAACTTGCTTTAATTCATACATCATAGAAATAGTTTTATTCTTAGATAATTTTTCATAAGCGATCAATGGTTGAATGGAATTCAAACTATTTTCAGTAATAACTAAATCATTCCTTAATTCTGGCAATATTTCTTTGGAGGGCGTAGATATACCAGCTGTTTCTTCATAATCGGACGATTTTTTTTCTTTCTTACTTTTGGATTTTTTGGATTTTTTATGTTTCATATCGTCATCCTTGACTTTTTTATGTTTCTCCTGATTCTTAGATTTCTTTCGCTTACTATCCTTTCGTATATCTACATTTTCTTTACTATTCACTTCTGTGTAATCTTGAATAGAGGAAGAACCTACTTCTTCAATATTATCTTCTAACCACATATCAGTCATATTTATTTGATTATCAGCCTCTTTTTCTTGAACACATTTACTCTTTCTTTTAGTTTTCCTATGACCCTATTGATACAAATAATAAAATATATATTATATTCTCTTTTATATACGTCATATGTAATTAAACAATCATACATTTATAATATATACAAAATGACTAAAAAAAAATAAGGGATTCATAACTTCTAAGATAGACAGTTTTCGCCAAATGATAAAAAAAAAAAGTCCTAATAAATATGTATCAAAAAATGAATATCTTCAAAGTTAAAAACAATATTTTGTTTCAGTTAAAACAAATATTTGATGAATATTATCTACTCTAGAAGTTATAAACCCTTCTTTTTTATCACCCTATATATCAAGGAAGGAAAAACAAAATATTACCTTATCTTTTTTTATTGTCTTCGCTTCTTTTACTTTCTGATTTGGACTATTCTCTACTACTCTGTGTTCCAAAACCGGTAATCTTTCATCCTCTCTTAAAGGCATGTCTAAATCGATATTTAAAGCTCGATGAGGATCATTTGCATCGATCATATCATAATCATCGCTATCACTTATTTCTGCTCCTGGTGGAAGTTCACCAATACCTGTATTTACAACTTGCATAGGATAACCTTCTTCATGTTCATCTTCCGATGCAGATTGTTTATCTAATAAGAAAATAATAGTAAAAAAAAAAACAAAAAAAAAAAAAAGAAGAAGAAAAGAAACAATGCATAAAAATAATAACATAATAACGTATCTTAATCGATAATTAATAATAAAACATACTCTTGCATAATGTTAATGTGTAAAAGAGAAATATTTACTTTTTTTCGATTTCTTTTTCTTGCCATGTTTTTTATGTCTCTTATGATTATTATCCACATTCATATTGTGATATTTACTGGTATCAGAATAATTCGATATTTTTAAAGATACCGGTATGTCTAATTCAGCAACTGGAATGTTTTCAAAGTCTTCGTAAAGAGACGTTGAATTATGATAAGAAGCGGAGTTTTTAAATGATCCTTTCAAATAATGAGGATTATTTTGCTGTTCCAATTTTCTGGCCTCTCTTCTCTTCTGAAGTTCTTCTACCGTAAGTTCATTAGTTTCTCGTTTCATAAAGGAATTATTAGATTTTTCTGATTTAACAAATATTTCGTTCATATCCATATCTTCAGAATCAGAGCTCTCTGATGGTGGATCGTTAATCCACGAATTTAAATCTAAATCATCAGGGATAGGTACCTAAAAAAAAATGTGTATTAAAAAATTAATTAATATTAAAAGAAAAAATATTTATAAAATATATTTCCTTTTTAAGAAAAATAAATAATATATTGTATACCTTTCTTTGAGCTTTAGGAGCGACCGGATTAAGTTCACCTTCAAATGCTTCCATTAATTCTTCAGCCAAGCCAGGATTTTCTTTCAAGCATTCAAATAAAACTAATGCTGAACTAGATCTTTCTTGAACTTCCAAGTCACCGCTACACACAAATGCTGCTATTTTATCTTTCAATGAAAAAATCTAGAAAATCAAAGAAAGATTATAAATATATTGGTTACGTTAATGTTTAAATCTAAATGCAATCATTTAATGATATACAATGATTTTATGCATAAAAAATAATATCCAATAGATTCATAAAAGAGTATAATTTACTTGTTCCATCGTTTCGCTGTCACCTTCTTTCTCTGCTTTAGATAATATTGCCGTAGCAAGTTTTAAAATATTATGCACATAAACTGCTTGAATATGTCCTGGCAAACTGGATGCTTGTGATCGCAACATCGATTGCAAAGTTGCTAAAGAATCTTCTAGTTCGCTATTGATATTATAAATTTTCAAATGAAAATTAAAATATGTTATTAAATGAAAATATTATACTATATATATAATTTATTACCTAGAAAATTCTCCACATATCCAAGCAGCTGCATATAAAACTTCAGACATAGTAGCTCGTGGTTGACCAGTCAAAAGATAGGAATTTTCAAGTAGTAAGGCACATTGGTGAACTGCATATTTACGTATAGCTTGTACCCGGATCGCTACATCAAGTAATTGAGTGGCTACTAATGGTCCATGCTTGGTGCCTTCCATTCGTGTGAGTTCCACCAATACAGATATGTACCTATAAATACATAACTTATATACAAACTTCTCGAGTATCCATTTAATTATTACCATAAAAATATATTATTAATTTACCATTCAAAATATGTTATAAATTGGTAATTATTTTGAGAACAGATTTGTATGATCTTTGATAGTAATTCATCTCTGTATGTAGTGCCTTCAGCTTTGTCCATGTGCACCATTAATTTTTTAACTATTTCCATTAAATTCTTCTTAGATACCATTCCATACAATAAATCCAAGGCACGCAATCTTATACTTTCATCTTTATCATCGAGACATTGCATAATAAGATCTTTATGAGCTTGTACGCTTTTAGGATGTGTCCTTAATATTTTTGACATTGCTAACAAGCCCAAATATTTTAAATTTTGATCAGAATCTTCTATTAATATTCTTAATTTCTGCACGCAGAGCTGTATTGAATCTGAATGATTTGGCATGCCAGACGATATAGAAATCAATACAGCTATTACAGTGTTGATGCACTCATATAGTAAAGACATAGCAGATGTACTAAAAATAATAAAAATAATTTTATTAATGATATTAATAACCTACTCATAACACTTATTAATAATCCTTGTTAATAAAAGCTATAGAATAGCCGAGACAAACATATACATATTTATATTATATAACACATGGAACTATTTTACTCGCTATGATAAAATCTAAAATTATTGGGATATATGGGAGGGGAAAATATCAATATAAATACGTTAAATACCTGTGTATCAAATTGGTAAGGGGTTCTATTAGCTTTTTGCCAAGCCTAGGTTCTAGAGGTGTCAAGGCGCCAAACTGTAAATATAATTTTAGTTGCAATCTAAGCAATATGTAATAACAAACAATATAAATATTTATATATATATATATACATATATATATATTCTATAAATCATTTATAGACAACACAGAATAAAATCAATAATGACGATACTTTTATACTTCTACCATATCTTTACTACTACTATGTGATCTAAATTAAATATATATCAATGCTTTTTTTTTATATCAAAGTAATCAACTAGTAAAAAAACCTTGAAATCAGGTCAATTAGTGGTTGAGTAAGTCGCCGACCCATTTTCGGCTCAATCAGTGTTATAGTGGAGAACTGAGCATGTGAAATAAGATCAACATTACTAGGCTCGAAGTTAAAAATGATATATATAAGTATATATGCATTCATTGATAACAGCTCTTATGTCTTTTTATATCAATTTTAAATCTTTCTGTGTGTTTAATTGATCAATCGATGTAATATTACAGAACAGACTTACCAATTTGATTATTTTAATGAGCATCCAATTATTAGTCGACGTTGTCATTAATTTGAAAAATACAGGCGCCAAGCTTAAATAATTTTTTGGATTCTTCCTTGCTAACTCGCAAACTACATTGACTGCAGCAGACTGTACACCACTGTCAGGATCTTCAAGTTTTTCTTTCAATCTAGGAAAAGCAGGCCTTAAAGCTTCTGGAAATCGCAAGAACACCTTGTACATCATTAAAACTGCTTTCTTCCGTAAATATGGCTTTGTAGATGTTAATAAAGTCATTATATCATTAACTAAATCACGTGCCAGATCTGGACTTATAAAACAAGATAAACCACTAAGAGCCAATCCAGCGTCGTATTGATTTTGACTATTTAAGTCTTTGCGTATCATGTTTGTGGTCAACATTAAAAGCTGTAAGAATTAAATTAATAAATAATTCTTATTCACACATTTTAAAATGAAATTATTTATTCAAAGCTATTTGTATGTCGAATAACGAATAGAAATCATACCTCTGTATCTGCGTGAAAGCTTTGACTACCTGCTAAATATCCAATACGTTTATAGGTGAATTTGGCAGATGACATGACCTCAATTATATTAAATCCAGCCCAAGTAATATCGTAGCCTAACATTTGCAACTATAGAAATATAAGTAGTGTTAGTAAGTTGTACTATAGATTTTAATAGAAAACAACATAATTATCTAGTTAGAGATAAAGTGATACTTTCAAATTAGCATATGAAACCCTCACTTACATATGTTAACTTAGCAACTGCATTAGCCTTTACCGCAATATTATCCTGGCGTAATTCTTGTTTTATTTCTTCTATACATTGTGTAATATATTTTGCCTAACGCGATAACAAACAAATTCATTATAAAGAGATTTTTTTACCTTTAATTCAAAATTATTACAAAGTTAGGTTAAGTTACGTGTCATTTTTGTTTTTTATAAAAATAAAAAAAAATGAAATATAGACAAAATTATATATAAAATTTAATGAATATTTACCTCATTCTCTTTGTTATTTCTAATGCCACGTACTAAATCCGTCAAATTTTTGTCGAACATTCGTTCGAAATTTCCTTTTACTTTACGGAGAGCCATAACTGGTATTTAACTGGTTAGATACTAGAACGAACTCTCTTGATTACTCGTAAGGTTTCTTTCTATCTTTCCTTAATATTCCGAGTTAATCGGATAAATTGCATCGATTGCATTACCGTACGATTAAAAGTTCTTTACACTTCGCACAAGCAATATCTCTCATTTACATTTTAATTTGACAGGTAGGTGGATATGAGAACTACCAAAAGATCATACCTATCATATGTATTACATATGTAGTACCAAAGACTTGTTAAGAATAGATGTATACCCGGTGTTTACCAACGAAATTCACGACAATTTTACGAATATATTTGATTTTTTATTTGATTTGTTTTATTATTATTATTATTATTAATATTTAATTTTGTTTAAATTTATTTTTTTTCTTTTATTTTTTCAATACCAGATTACTGATTTATTGTTAAACGCGTGGACAATTGTTAATAATAAGTGTGCGCATGAATTTTTGATTGATTAATACCCAATCTCTCAACAAGCTTATCTAATAGTCGAATGATGATAACCCAACACTCCCCTAAACAGATCATTCTCGTAGACAAATTAACATTGATAAATTAACATTCTTACTGCGATGATAAAGTAGATTATTATTACAAATATCTATAGATAGATACATAGTTTCGTGTCAATCTTTTTTTTTTTCTTTTCTTTTCTTTTATTTTTATTTTTTTTTTTTTCTTGGTCACTCGAAAATATCAATTGAAAAATAAAATCTACGTGAAAGATGATAAAGTTCACGAGAAATATGAAGACATTTATCTATTTCTATTTTTGTCCTTTGTCCTTTGCTAATATTTTTTTTTCCTTTCTTATCCAGAGTAAATCTCGAGCCAACTTGAAGGCCTATAAATTTGAATGCAAAGAAATATAACTTTTTTTGTCGATATATATCGAACTATGCATTACGATACATAATCTTAAGCATAGATTGGTCGATAACTTTAAATTTCATTGGATGATTTTTAAAGCTAAATACTTATTGAGCTATAAAAATAATTTGTGTTTAATGTTATTAAAATAATAATTTCTATTTAAAATGATTTATACATTTTCAAATTTTTTTCTCCAAAAATCAGTCTTACCAATAAAGACACATAAAATGAATTGAATAATCATCGAAGATACGTCGATTTATACCAACTAATAAAAATTGTGTTGCACAAATAATAAAATCATTAGATTACTTCTATGAATATATAAACATCTAAATAAATTCTATGTACGTATACGCATATAAAGAAATTCAATCGAAATTTTATGTTGGTACTGTTCGTTTGCAACCAATGGGCATGCGTATGGAGGAGGTATCTCCTATGGTTCTCATTGGTTGAAACAGCTGGCGCTTTCTTACTCTTGTTTGACGTAACATACATTTTTTTTTTTTGTAAAAAGACTTACAACTACTAACTCTATACGTAAGAAGGAAAAAAAACAGAATAAGATAAAGCATTCAAGTATTAGCGTAGAAATTCAAATGTTTTTTATTTACAGTCAACCACAAAATAAATTTGTCTACTATAAATATTGAAATCTTACAGTTTTATCTGTAACCTTGAGCAAATGAAAAGTGGGGATGGATGGAGCGAACAAATCTTCTCTCTTATCCCTCGAAAATTAACCAGGGAAAAAGGACCCTATTTAAATTTAAAATCGAACATAATCTACTTATATAAAGTATATTAGCATATAAATTTAAATCTTATTTAGTTTTTAATAACTGACATTAAAGTTTAAATTAATCAATATTCACAAAATAAGATCTCAATAGTTATAATTATGTATTAAGAAAATAAAATTGTTTTTTTATAATTTCAATATATATTTTTGTTTGTATTCCTCATTTCATAAAAACAACATATATGTATGTAGATTAATAGTTATTTATTATATAATATTAAAATATAAATAAAACACTACACACAAGTCATTAATTTCAAAAACTCCGAATATTTATTGAATGAAATAGGATTAAAATGATCTGATCAAACTAGATTAATTCTATCCATAATTGTCCATAAAAGATAAAAATGATTAAAGAAGTAGCGCTAATGTATCTTTTATAAATGGACTTTGTACATCCAGCTCAATTTAATAATTTGCATCTTTTCAGGGACATTGAAACTTACAGTAGAAAAACGTAGTTGTATTAAACACAGTCGTATAAAATAATAAAGTTTTATTTAAAATGAAGTTGATATTGTTTAGCAGTGTATTTTTAGCATGTAATTGCATTATTTTATGTCAAGATGTTGTATTTCCAGATAATTATGACAAATTACATCCAAATAAAAATAAAGCAACAGTATGTGTTACTATACTAAAAATATGATATACTCTATAAAAATAAATTCATTATATTGTGAAATGAAAGAATGTATTATTTTTATGTTAAGGTAGGGGATCGTTTAAGTGGATCAATACCGAATGATTGTCCCAAAAATATGGAACTTTATTCTATTGAAGGAGATAATGTTCCTGTATGCGATTGTAAGGCAAGATTCTTATACCTTCCTTCAAATGATTCTTGTTATGAAGCTTATAGACAAGGACCTTGTCCTCCGAATTATTACGTTGCTCTTCCTCAAGGAGAATCAACTGCACAATGTGTTAAAAATCCATGTTTACAAGATGGTTTAGTTAAATACAATAATATATGTTATCCTGTTAAAACAAAGGGTGGTCCTTGTGAGCCCGATGTGCTAGGTATCAATGAAATTACTTTTCAACTGGAATGTAAAAAAGCCGATATTGCACCTCATATAATAATTGGAGCTCCTTTACTAAATAAAACCAAGGTAGAACCATGTCCTCCAGGCTCTCGTAGAACTACACGTGGCAAGTGCAGGAAACCAGTACCCATGTATATTTCCCATTAAATTCAGAATGCAACAATGTTACATAAAGAATACTAACAAAATAATTTACTTTTTACTGAAAAGGTGAAGGTTTTTTTACTACATCTACAATTCTATTAAATCGTAGATATTATATGAAATATACATTTATGTATATATTAATAAAGATATTTTATGCACTTAATTAATTTTTTACAAGTATCTGCAATATTTGAAGAAAATTGTTAAAGTTGTATTTACTTGTAAACTTTTATACTGTTAAAGTTATATTTGTTTTTTATTGTATCAAAAAACGATATTAAATAAGTTTAAAAAAATAATTTGAATTATCAATACAAAAGTTATACCAGTCATTATTATTCTCCTTAATTATTTCTTTAAATTATTTTACTATTAATTATCGTTAATAACATTATCGATGCTACTACTTATACTCGTAACTGTGATAAAGAAAATGAAAAAACAAATACTTGACTAATGTAGTGCGTTCCGGTTTTTAGATTTGAATTTTGTTAAAACTGGAGGTATTTAAATATGTAAAAATTTAAAGAATAGAAATTATTTATAAAGGCTGTATAAACAATTTGTGGATATAAATAATTAATAATATGTTTCATGTGTGTATCTGGTGCATTCAAGCAATATCAGTTAAAGACAAGAAAAAACTTTTACTAATACAAATATTTAAATTCAAATTAGAAACAAAATATTAATGTTAGACATTAACTTGTATTTGATGTGAGGCAATTATATCTACAATTTTCAAATTATTCTTTGATGGATACTTCGTTTGGTACTGTAACTTGTGGTAAAACAAAAATCAACAATGATAGTAAATAAAAAGAAATACATTGATATATAAAAAATTGCTATCCTATTTATTTAGATTATATTATTATTAGTTAATTTATAAATATCTTTTCGAATATGATTGTTCTTAAATATCGATTCATTTTATTATCGAAATTCGAGTGAAAAACTAATCCATCTTACTTATAATACTTTATATGACGTATATATATATATATATGTATTATTAAAGATTGGATATTAAAACTTAATATTATTCATTTCTTAATTATTAAAAAACTGTTTTAATTTTTTTATTAATAAAGTGTTTAGAAACTAGTTGAATATTTTTCTGTCTGGATACTTACTTTAGATCTGTGTATGTTCTGTGCGGTTCTGTTACTTGGGTTGATAAGTAAATTCATATATAAAGTATTATTCTAATAAATTAATTATATTTAACTTCAACATGCCTGGTGAACTAACAGCAGATGCGATTACTTTAGAGCTTGGAGGTAATTTTTATTTAAATCATTTTATTAAACTGTTATTTATTAACCATTTTAGTTAAATTATTTAAATCTAACCTCACTTTATGTTACATATGACTCATTTATAAATTGTATATTTACTATAATAAATTAGTCTCTGTTTTCTACTTATTTATGTTTTTTAATAACTATTGATTGAAATACTTTATGTTATTAATAATTTCTAATAATATTTATTGATTAAGTGTGTATATTTGGTATCTTTTTACAGCTCAGGAACCATGGCCTCAAATGATACAATTGTATCAACCATTTGAAGTAGAACAAATATTATTGCCAGACAATGCTAGTTGTCTTGCCGTCCAAGCTTTTCTCAAAATGTGTAATTTAGAGTTTCAAATAAAATCAAGAAGGGATGCCGAATATATGTCACCAACCGGTTCTTTGCCTTTCATTAAATGCGGTGCATTTGTATTATCTGAGTTTGATAATATAGTGTCGTTTATTTCTAACAAAGGAACAAGTTTATCCAATCATTTAAAACCTGAAGATAAATCAGATATGAAAGCTTATATTTCATTAGTCAATAATGTTTTTGTTAATGCTGAACTTTACATTTGTTGGGTTGATCCAACAACATTAGAAGAAGTAACTAAACAAAGACATGGAAGTGTTTATCCTTGGCCTCTTAATCATTATTTAAATTGGCAAAAGAGAAAGCAAGTTATAAAAAGGCTCAATGTACTTGGTTGGTATAATAGAACTTTAAAGGAAGTCGCTGATGAAGTTCAAAACTGTTGTGTGATATTATCGGAAAGATTGAATAAAAGAAACTTCTTTTTTGGTAACGAGTAAGTAGTTTTAATATATTATACACTAAACATATAATTCCATTTTCATTTTTATATCTACTAAAAGTAACAGAATTATAATACTCAAATATAACTTGTAAGACCCACAGAATTTGACGCTCTGGTATACGGTCATATAGAAGCCCTTTCCAAATTCCATTTCTTCCCATCCACGCAAGAAATTTCCACAATTATTCATACATTTCCTGGACTTATGGAACATACTTATAAAATCAATAATATTTACTTTAACCAAAAGTTAGACCAAAAGAAAGAAGATACACTAGAAAATGATTCTCTTATAAAAGACTTTGAAATAATAGAAAAACCATCAGAAGATTTTTTGTTGTATAGCTTAGATTCTCTTGAATCTCTTCCTTCATTATCAGAAGATTCATTCATTCTATGAATATATTATTGTTCATTTATATATATAAATTATCTTTCGAAATAATACATGTGTGTGTGTGTGTAGAAGTTTGTATTGAAATATACACATTTTTAAAATCCACAACGCGTTTATAGATTTTATCTATTAATTCTAATATATTCATAATATTAATAATATTCTTTATTGTTATTTCTATAATAATATTAATAATTATTATTATTAATTATTTAGAAATCCAAACGAATTGGATGCCCTAGTTTTTGGGCACATATTTACGATTATTACAACACCTCTTCCAAACAACGTACTGGCGAATATTGTTAAGAATTTTCCATCGCTCGTGAATCTCTGCAAACGCATCGAGAATAGGTATTTTCAACGTTCGGATGATTAGATAAGGCTACACTCGGACTGCAAGTATATTGAATTGAGTTATACTGATTATAGCACAATGAAGTTCCTATGTTATGCAACAGATGCTACTAAAGATGAAAATATCAGTAGAAATATTTGCAATATACAATAAAAACATTCATTTATATATAATGAATATCCATAAATGGATATTACATTTATTGCAAATTTTATTATTACATCAATAAAATACATGAAGTATAAAATAAAATCGAAAAAGAGATATTAACATCAATATACTTGAAGTTCGAGTTAAAAGATAATATGATGAATCACATATTGTAATTGTTAACAAGATAGCTGAATATATATTATTAATCACACGTTAGTGTTGAATGTAGAATAATATTTAGTTAATAGATAGCTTATAACAAATATAACATTTTTCAGCATTTTTCCCTCTACAAACATTATCAGTCTAATAGATTAACAAAACGTTGGAGGCGAGAGATAAGTGACACATCTAAGGAGAATTGCAATTATTGCAACAATATATAAAACTTATACAAGGTGTTTTTATTGCTCAGCGAAAAGTTTTTTCTTTATTTTTGTTTTTTTGTTTAGGTATTATTAAAACATTAATTATAGTAATACTCTGTTCTCATATTAAAAAGATGAAACAGTTATTTTCTATATACCTGTGTATAATGTTCATGCTATTTATACCGATATTAAGTATACAACATATTTGCATCATATATAATGCTTATAATTTTGTTGATAATAGTTAATAATTAATAAGTAAACAGATGATAATAATGGTATAATTTTAAATAGAAAATTTGTCTAATCTCATATTTTTTAAGCTTTCTTTTTAAAATATATACTTTTCTGTTAATCTCAATACAATTATTGATAAAGGACAGGTAATTACTATTTAAAGTGTTATATATATTGTGCTTGCTAATACTATGTTTTTAGTTGAAATACAATATGCATCTGTTAAGCATGTTTTTAAATAATAGAACAGAGTAATATAATTCTTTTTGAACAAAAATCTTTTTTCAACAATTTATTTAACAAATTTATTTTATATTTTTCTCTAGTCAATTTTATTATAAATCATTTGACGTTTAGAATTATGTTTAAGTAATATATGATAATATTTAAATTATAATCATAACGAAACTTTAATATATATTCTGTCATAACATATAAAGTAATGATTTTTATAAATAATATTATATTTATTATATCAAATTCTTTAATCTGGTATTGGAACTATTATTATCAAGTACTGGCATTAGTGTGTAAATGTATGTTACATATTACCGTTTCCTTTGTTATTTCTTAAAGATTTAATAATAAAGATAAAAGAATTTGAAATAATATTAACAATAATGAATTATTCAAAACGAGACAATATAATTAATATCTTAGAATAATATTTATCTGCAAAGTATGTTGAAATTTTTGTATCTCTTACATGACTTTATTTATTTTCTATGGAGTTTACCATTTTGGGAAAATTTTACAAATAAAAATTGTGTACATTTAATATTTGTGTCACTTACCTGTATAGTAAACATGTATAACAGTTAACATTTATTTATCATTAGATACATGTTTCTTGTGTCCAGCGTTTCTGTTATTCTTATAGATATTTGTTATATATTGTTTTAAATGTTGATGTCATTTATATCTGACTTTTTTCAAATGCATACATAAACATTTATTATTAAATTTGTTAGAATTAGATATTGTTGAAGAAATGTTATGTTAAATAATCATGATGGTGTAAAATATGACATTGAATATAAAAAATATAATAAAAATATCAACTTATATTCAATATTATATGTATTATTATTATTTTATTAGAATAATGATTTGATAATTAATCTGGTACAATGAGTAAAATATATTTTGTGCTATTTAATAATTAAAATAATATCAAAATAAATGACCTGTTAGAAATAGATATACATTAAAAAGAATTGATAAAACACATTTTATGCAAGGAAAAAAACATAATATTATACATATTTATACTAAAAGGAAAAAAAGAAAGAAAGAAAAGATAATATTTTGTAACATAATCGAAGAAAGTAATCTTGTGTATTTATCTTTTATCTTTCAAATGAAATCTTGTCATTTCAAATTGAATTAGAATTACGATCAAGAGACTTTTTGGCTTAAATTCTTGCAAAAACATAAGGTAATAAACAATCCTAACACACACATACACAACATTTCTTTATTTTGGATAAAAAATAAAAAATATTTAAAAAAGAAAATCAAGGTTTTGTAAAAATCAATTCATATATCATGATTATTGGAGTATGACATTTTCTAAAATTTTATTATTAGCATTAAAGATTCTCACAATTATTTTCTAACATTACTGGTTGAATGTACTGCTTTACAGGTAGTTAATATTGGTATACATGTTTGTATAGAATAACTCAAAAAATATGCAACAATTGATAATGAAAGAATATATAAACTTTTGATGTATATGAAATGTTAATAAATGCATATGGTAAGCATATATTATAATAATATGATTGAAAATTGATGCAATTTAAAATTTGATGCAAACCATGTGCGTGTGGTTATTTTTTGTATGGAAATCATAAAAATTTCCAAGACAATACATTTCTCGATATAACGTTATGTATTATCTTTGTTTTTTTGATACAGATTATAAATTACATATGATTTTATAAACCTGTATTTACCTATCGTGTATAATTATATAATTATATTACACACACACATACATATAATTATATAATTACTAATATATTCTTATCCATAATGTATTCTTCAAACAATCTTCAGGCTATAATACTTTATAGTAACAATGTAATTAACCAAAGTTTTTTCAGTTTATTAATCATTATCAGAGTTGAGATCATATTTTTCACGTAACTATGATGAGTATGTCATTTTTCTATATATTTATAAGCAAATAGTCTCCAAGTTGATATTTTGTCCTTTATTGAAATAACAATGATTTCCCATAATGACTTAAGCTTAATAAAATACATTTATAGTAAAACTATTTTAAAATGTTCCCATAAAAGCTTTTACTAAATTTGTGAATACGAATTACTCTCATCTTTAAACAACTCTACTGCCAAATATTTGTAATATAATTAACATTTTGTACTTAAGGTACATATTTGATAGCTCATTATTCGTCTCTGAATATTGTACTCTATAATTTTTACTCCCACCATTTTGCACGTTTATTGTAAATTCATCTGTATCTATTATAATTATAAGTATATACTTAAAATGTACTTAAAAGTTAAATGCAATGAAAATAAGTATAATTGTGTATATTTGGAAGTCAGAAAATGTTTGGAGATTTATTCGTCTATGTTTACATGCTTCTAAACAAATGTTCTTGTATTTACTATGAAAAGTATATGTATGTGAAAAATAAATGACGCTATTTATTCATTGTTGCAATGCCATTAATTCGAGAACAAGAATGAAGGAGAAAAGAGAGTTGACATATTAATAGAAAGATTATAACATTTCAAACTTTTCAAATATCATTTTTCTTATTTTCACACACATTGTCTTTTAGAGTAATATTATTAAATATTAATTATAATTAATATAATTTATATTATTTTCTCGGAAAAAGAAAACAATTTGATAATTATATGTTCTCTTTTCCCCCATATTCATAAATATAGTTTCGAATTATATTCTGTATAATTATTACTCATTACTAACTTTGATAAATTATATGATTTACTAGAATAACAAGAGTACATAATGAACAAAACAAATTGACGCAACAATAATTACATCATACTTTTAGGAAATATTTTATATGTAGAATATATCATATTTTATAATATAAAAAGAATAAAAAGAAATGCATAGTTCCTTGAAAAAATAAAATCATTATTTTCAGAAATTTTATTGGACTTAAATAAAAATGCATTATATATAAAAACTATTGTTATAGAATACTATTACCGAAAGGAACTAATTTTATAAATAATGTAGAAAATTAATGAATTATATATATATATATATATATATTTATATATTGTATATAGATAAAGTATTAAATATTATTTATGATATTGTTAGACATATTCAAATAATGAAATTAAACTAAATAATAAAATCAAAGAAATAGAAATAAAATTTAAAAAAATAAAATTTCAAAAAAAGAATAAAAAAAAAATAATTTGTAAATCTGCATTACATAAGATCGTAATTAGTAATGCTAATGTTGCGATACCACTAAATTATTAGAGAACACAGATCTGATATATAAAGAAATTTGTAATCTTGGTGCAACATGAAATCTTCGAAGATATTCTTAAATTTATGTTGTATTTGTATTACTATGTAACGGTAGACATTCGAAAGTGATTCCATTATGGAACTGGAAAGATGAACTATCTCTTAAGATTGCATGAAACTGTTCAATGTCGTTCACTAATATTTGTTATATTTATGGATAAAGATAATTAGTGAAATATCAATAAACTTTTTTTGTAAAGTGTTCCTTCCATTAGAGAAACAATTATCCTTTAAACAACAAATAATGTTTATAGACCTTTCAGGTCTATGAATTTCGTTCTATTCTTCATCAGGCACACTCTCTTAAGACATTGCATTGAATATAACGTTACACGCGTAATGTGATATACGCGTATAGAATAATCGTTTGCTTTTTTTCACCACGGATATACACATTGCACACATGCTTTCACGCACATCTGAAGACTGATAATAGGATTTATTATTTTTTTTTTAATCCTATATTTCAGCCAGTACTAAATTTTTATATGGTACCTTAATTAATCTGGTGGTAAAAAACTGAACAATCGGAATTGTTCTCTAATGTGTGGTCTAACATCTCCACCCTATAAAAAAAAAGGATATAAATTTATTTCTTACATATATTCACGCGATAATACACATAAAACATAACATACCCAATTAACTAAATTTTCTAAAAATGGTAATAACTTCATTAGTTCATTATCTGAACGGTCAGCAAACCAGCTTTCTATAGGGATGCCATTTTCTAACTGTATAAAAAAAACAACAAAAATTTAATTAATATGAATTTGAAGATAATGTTAGGAAGAAAATAAAACTTACCTGATATCCAAATGCTTGAGGGCTATTATCGATGATCACAGTTTTAGATAAATCTCTTCCAAGTATAGATAAATCTTTAATATAATTTCCATTAACACATACACAATGTTCTCTGAATAAGCGATATTTAATTAATTTTCTTGTTGGGTCCAAAAGGTTCATTAATTTGTTTGCGTATACTCGTTTACTTGCAGTAAAGAGTATTACTTCATATAGCGCTGAAACGTGTTCCAAAAATTCTCGAAAAAATGGTCGTGTTCTAACAAACACTGTGTATGTTATATCTTGAAAAACTACTGGGAATTGAAATGCTGCATCAGATAACTCTTGCAAACTACAATGTACGAGAGTTTCATCCTACAATAAACAAAAATTATTATTATAATTTAACAGCTGGTTATCTGTAAAACAAAGGTATTACATACCAAATCTAATACTAAACTAAATTCTGGACTACTTCGTGTTTTAAGAGGTAAAGCCGGACATCTGGCTCTCATTGCTGGTGTCAAAGGTGGTAAATGTTTAATAAAAACATATGGATCAAATGGCTCCCATTCTTCTTGTACTTGAGTAACCATATTTTCGACATCACAAGTTTCTACTATCTCTTCGCTACCAACTTCCATATATTCGGCGTCATGATATTCGCTGTCAATATCTTCAGCATCATATTTCATATTAATGTTATCATTAGTATCAGAAGGATGATGACCATCTATATCATATACACTTGCAGAAGTATTATATTTTGGAGTGGAAAAATCCACAGTTCCTTCAAATTTGAATGAATTATTTTCAATGGTATACTGACTTTTTGATATACTACTATTGTTCTCATTGTTATTGATAAACGGATATTTTCCACTTCCAAAATATTTCTCCGATGAATATGTAGTGCGAGTGCTATACATTGATGTTGAGTTCATTAAGCTATAATTTTCATCAGATATTTCATTTGGTAAACAAAGTGCGGAGTAATGCAATGACAGAATATCTGCAAAATATAATATTATTAAGAAGATTTAAATTTATATATATGCATTATAAAAATCAAAAATGAAATATAATATAAATGCATAGTCATTGCACCTGTATTTCTATTTCCTTCGTCATCAAGAAAACATGTAAGGTCTAAATGAGATCCTAGAGATGCTGGAGGCATTAGATCAATCAATGATGATGTTCCTGCGGGTGAAAATTTAAAATCCTGTGATGGTGTTGGTGTACAAAACAAATCTGTATTTAAACTTGACGAATGAAGTGACAAAATCGCTATATTCCAGTTCTCCTTGGATTCTTCAGAAATTTTAGATTCTACTGTTTCTTTCGGTGGCTACAAAAAATAACATGTAATTCTTATGTTATCAATGAAAGCAGGTTTAAGATAGAAAAGTAATATCATCAAAATAGAAAGGAACAATAAAAAAATGTTTCCTCATTGTAAACTTACTAGAATAATATCCTTCTGTGTAGTGCGATGTAGAGGAGTTGATGTGACCATGGATCGTTTTATACATTTTCTTCTACGAGGACCCCTCTCACGTCTACTAGGCGAGGTTTTGGCAAAATGTAAAACATTTTCTTTACAAGCCTACGGAGACAATAATCTTGTTTGAGAATACTGATTATTAATCCGCGTATTAACCAAACGGCTTCAATTGTAGTTTTAAGTAATTTGTTTTTCTTTATTTGTTTCAGCGAAAGAATGTTTTTAATTATTTAACATTCTTGTCTATCTGACAGTCACTCATTAATCATTAACCATTAAGTGTTGGTTAGTTAGTAATTGTGAGTTAATAAATAGTGAAGAATAAATGACCTGCAAAGATCATTTGTGATAAACAGATGAAGATAATAATGTGTTTTAAGATTGCAATGATAAATATTAAAAATTGATACTTTAATGTATAGATTGTAAAGTGACTACACATATCTTAAGCTAAATAATGTTTAACATAACAATTTTATACTTACCTCTTTTATAAAATTTGGAGATCTATGTCTCCACCAAGTTAATCTGCTGCATTTGCGTAAAGTATTTATGCGATGATTACTGCTAGAGATGAATGGTACTTTCCGTGGAGATGCTGTTTGCGCTCTGCCACTAAACGTTTTGCTTCCCAACCCACCGCTTATGTATAAACGGCCACGCAGTCTTCTACTCACATGTTCACTTCTTAACCACATTTCAAAAGAAAAATTAAATGTCCTAAAATAAATAATACACTCTATTATTTATTATACTTAGGAGTTTGATATATTAAAATCATTAATAACTATTAATATTTCTTATGCTTTATACTATATTACAGTTATCAATAATTATGAAATATTAACTAAATTCAAGCAGTTATCCTTACTCTGCTTTTTATAAATCTAATTCATGCACCAAATCAGCAAACAAGCTTTGACTAAAAATATTCATCTGGTTGCATGTACGATTACTGATTCAGGAGTATGCTATCTTTAGCAAACAGCTTTATACATCAGTAAAGAGAATGCTTCAAGCAAGAACATTCTGGATAATAGCAATGTTTTATTAACCACCCATGAAGTTCTTCGTTAATGTTAAATATACATTTTAACAACTTCTTTTAAAACTTGACAATACGCTTGACCACTGTACAAAATACAAAAAAGTTCTTTTAACTTTTATATTGAAAGAAAAAAAAGGAAAAAAAAAAAAATTATTTTAAATAAGAAATTTATTAATTGCACACATACTTCCGATTAATTTTTGTTGGGAATATTTATTTAGTTGCGTTGAAAATAGAAAATAATAATCATATTTTCGTTCGTATTATCGTCGTTTAATTTTAATTAATTATCTTACTGTTGTGAAAATGTCTGTTGAAATTTGTCGAGCCGCCAAAGTTTCTAAACGATATAAAATAATAACCGTTCTTTAACTGAGAGAAACAAAATTCGAGAGATAAATTCGTTTAATAAACACTTATTAATTAATCAAGCACAGTAATTGACACTTTATATTTTTCGTTTGTTTATTATGTTTGTATCGATTAGAAATTGCGCGGGAAACAAGTTCGATTGTTCGAAAAAAGAAGCGTCCAAGATCTGTGGAATTTTGTCGCGCGTATGCATATACCTATATGTACATATATACTATGTATATATACATATGTAGATATACATGTATATATAGATAACATTCAAATGTGTATGTTGACACATACACAATTAAGAATACGTATTCATACTAAGGCATATATCGATTTGCATAAGATGTGATGCAAGGTAACGTTCCCATCAATTAAATCGAAATAATCTATACCTATTAGCAGGTAAAAATTGTTGATAAATGAATCTAAATAACATGTAATAGAGGAAACATTTTTGTCGGTCATCGCCCTTAACGAACTCATCTTGGCTACATACAAATCGATCGAAAGTTTGAAAGTGCAATACTGCGCCGCGGCATCGGCGTCGGCGTTAGCGGCGTTACTACTAAACGAAACTATCACCCAAAAATTTCCCGCGAAAATGTTACGACCTTGAGGAATTACGCTAAATAGAATTTAAATATTTTACTACTTACCATATCCTTTAATTCATCAGTACGCGCACGTCAAACTTTGACTAATCAACGATGTATCCACTCCCCCGCGAGTCCCATTCAAAAGCTTCGTTCGTGTTCACTTTTCATCCCCTCGAAACTAAACAAACATGGCCACAGTATCGCTCGAAAATACTCACTGGTCAAATGTACTACACAATTTTATTATTTATCAATATGTATTATCTAAATTTCACTGATCTATCTTACATAATTATTATCTTTTTAATAACTATACACTTATCATTATTATTTATATTGTTTTTCTTGCCTTGAATTCGAAACTATGTTGTTCCGGTTAATAATGCGCCATCTACTGGATATTTCATCTCGATCTTGTTCTAGAACGATGCGTAGTAGCGGCCATTTTTTTCAGATGCTCGCCAGAGAGAGAAAAGATGATATATAATATATATTATAGTTTTCTTTTAATATATTCTAGATCGTATCTTACTGTTATATAATTATTCATTTTTTTATTACATTAAAATCAAATATTTGACCATCATTTATTCAATAATTTTTCAATAAATATGGTAATATATTTTTAATCTGCTAAAAAATATCATGAAAAATTATACATTCAGATGCATCCAACGAGTCAATATCGTTTTATTTCTATGTATTTATTATGTTGTGAGAATATTATCACGCGTGCGCATTAACATATTTCATACTATTCATTTAAATTCTTAAATGTGATATATACATTCGTGTATTTACGAACTGATTGCATGTATATATATAGATACGTACGCAACATAGTACGTTGTATGATACAAAGTAAATATATATATTTATACAATCTGTAATCAAATTAATTCGATTAAAATATTAACATACATATGAGTTAATATTTAAGTTATTTTAAATTATAAAAATTGTATTCACTTGATTGTAATATATTAAAAACAGCTTTAATATTCTTTATACTTAGTAATGGAAATACACCTTTTTCTCTATCCAATGCTAGGTATAATATTATCACGTGACTACCTTTCCGTACATTGCAACGATGATTTCCCGCCAAATATAGTTGCACCAGACGCTAACAAGTGGTGATTTTGCTGACAGTAGTGAATGATTGAGATATGATCATTGTTCTGCTCTTAAGAGTAGAATTTATCTCATTGAAATTAAAACACGTGAATGTTGATTTATTCAACTTATTTGTTTAAATTAAAGAATCGTTAATTATAATCGTTATATTGTAAAGACGTTAAACTAAGTTATCAAGATGTATGTTAAAGTAAGAACAATGGATGGTAAACAGGAGGTGATATTAACAATTTCTAAGTTAACCGAGGTTGAGGATTTCAAGGTATGATTTTTCAAATTATTACAATGAATGAAAATGTTAAAACAATTTAATAAATATATGTTTTGAGTATAATAATTTCATACTTTTAGTCTATGAGGTTAGAAGAGAATTTTTGTCTCATTATATTATTATTATTACTTATTGTCTTATTATATTTTGAACTTTTATAAATAATAATTTAATATATCTGTATTAATCTTGTACAAGATTTACAATAGTTTGGTTATACTGTTCTGTAGCTTTTAAAAGAGAATGTACTTTTTTAGTTTGTTCTGTGTATTAATTTTTTAATATATATATGCACAAACATGCATGTAGAGTATGTTGTAAAATTAAAAGAATTATTTTCATATTTTTAGCGTCAAATACAAAAGGAGTTGTCAATAGAAGTTGCTATGCAAAGATTGTTCTTCCGTGGCAAACAATTAGAAAATGGTTATAAATTATACGATTATAGTATTAATTTAAATGATGTTATACAACTAATGGTAAAAATTAAACAAGATAATGTAGATAGTAAAGATAACAAAGATAATAATAAAAAAAATAGTAACAGAGTAAAAGAAAATAATGAAGAAGTTATTGAAGATGTAAATTTAGAAGAAACTGAAAGTTTATATTATAAAACTGGAGACGCCGTTGATTGTCTCGATCAATTGCATGGAGCTTGGTTTGAAGCAATTATAAAAAAGATATTTAAAAAAGAAGATAAAATTATTTATAATATGCAATGGGAATTTGATAATCAAGTGCCTCCATTTAACGTACCTGAAGCATCTGTTAGACCGCGTGCTAGAAAATTTATATCTGTTGAAAAATTGAAGATAGGTGACAAAGTAATGGTTAATCATAATGTTGACGAGCCCAAAGAAGTAGGACTTTGGTATGATTTTACGGTTTCAAAAATTGAGAAGAAAAGAAAATCACAAGAGTTGATTGGAACTTTACACATCGGCAGGTAATTTCTCAATTATTTTTATTCATATGTTATATTATTTAAATCTGTATTAATATGCATCTATCTATTTTTATACGCATAGAGACAATCAACTGGAAGGCCGCAAAATAAATCCCAAAGATGGTGTATATGCTATAGAACATCCAAAACTTTTATCAGAAAGAACACAGGAAGATGAGCAACATATGATAAGTAATGGTAAACGAAGACGTGTAGTGGCTTCGTGCTCTTATTGTATGGATGAACCTGATAAAGATTGTAAAGAATGTGGATGTAGAATTTGTAGTGGTAAAGAAGACGAACATAACTTACTACTTTGCGATGAATGCAATTTTGCATTTCATTTACGTTGTTTAAATCCACCTTTAACATCAATACCAGAAGAAGATTATTGGTATTGTCCTGAATGTAAAAATGATGAAAATGAAATTGTTAAAGTAGGTGATTGTTTTTATATAAATGTATATCAATTCGTTTTAAAAAAAAATAATACAATATTTTAATATAAAAATATTTAATTTATTCAAGGCAGGAGATAAATTGAAACAGTCCAAGAAGAAAACTATTATCAATGAAAGTAGTAATAAAAGGGATTGGGGAAAAGGAATGGCTTGTGTAGGTAGAACGAAAGAATGTAGTTTAGTCCCACCAAATCATAGAGGTCCTATACCAGGTGTAGAAGTTGGTACATGTTGGATATATAGAGTTCAGGTACATAAATAATATATATCCATACATATGTTTAAATGTATGCGCATAATATAATGTTATAATCTTTTTATTGAAGGTTTCTGAAGTTGGTGTACACAGGCCTCATATAGCTGGAATACATGGACGTGAAACTGATTGTGCATACTCCATTGTTTTATCTGGGGGTTACGAAGATGATATCGATAATGGAGATGAATTTATGTATACTGGTTCTGGAGGGAGGGATTTATCTGGTATAAAGAAATTCTGTTTATTTCGTTATATTGATAATTTGTATACATATACATGTATTTTTGATTACTTTCTATTCTAATTGCAGGAAATAAAAGAACTGCTGAACAAAGTTGTGACCAAACACTAACAAGGATGAATAAAGCTTTAGCAGTAAATTGTAATGCTAAACTTGATCCAGTAAATGGAGCTACAGCTGAGGATTGGAGAGGTGGTATCCCTGTAAGAGTTGTACGTAATTTTAAACTTGCAAAACATAGTAAATACGCACCAAAAGAAGGTAACAGGTATGTACAATATCAAATCTTCTTGATCTCTCTTCTTATTTATATTTTATAATATATATTATATGAATTTATATAAATAATAATACTATATATTGATTATTATTTTGATAATAGATATGATGGCATATATAAGGTGGTCAAATATTACCCAGATACGGGTAAAAGTGGTTTTCGCGTATGGAGATATTTATTACGCAGGGATGATCCTGCTCCTGCTCCATGGACTCGGGAAGGTCAATCAAGAATAAAATCACTTGGTTTAAAACCATTATATCCAGATGGTTACTTAGAAGCAATGAAAAAGAATCGACCAAGTAATAAACGTGCTATTGAATTGGAAGATGAAGGATTACCAAGCTCTAAAGAGACTGTACAAGCCAAAAAGAAACAAAAACGTGACATTTATAAATTAGACACTGAACTTATAAAGTTTATAGACGAAGATATTGCTAATGCCAAAATTTGGAACGAATGTCGTTTAGCTTTACCAAATGGAAAGACTGCTTTTCTACAACGCGTTTCAGAAAGGTATGTATTACAACGTAAGCCTTGGTAAAAGTAAAATTAATTCATTAAATACGAGTTTTTTCTTTACAGATTTACTTGTGTTTGTTGTTTAGAAGTAGTTAATAATCCTGTAACTACACCTTGTGCTCATAATATTTGTCTTACTTGTTTAAAACGAAGCTTTTCATCTGGAGTTCACAATTGTCCATCGTGTCGTCATAATATGGAGAAAGATTTTAAAATGGATGTCAATGAGTTTTTAGCTTCTGCATTGCTAATGCTTTACCCAGGTTATAATGCTGGTAGATAGCAGAGTAAATATAATGAAACGTATAAACCACAGATATAATTAATTCAATTTCTTGCTTTCACATACCATAGAATATACTAACGTATTATATGGATCCAAAGATAAAAAAAAAATGTATTCGATGAGATATTAGGACAAAATTATTTTTATATTATTAGTTGAGTTGATTATACACTATTAAAGTAATTGTGTATATCATATTAAAAATATAATTATACATACTATAAAAGATTAAAACATGTTGAGGAAGCAAAATTTTTGACAATTATATATTTAATAGTCATTTATATATTTGGCATCGCACAATTATTACAAGATTGTAAAAGTAAAGGTGTTATTGATTTAATAGAACATTAATTGTTAGGAAAATAAACTTTATTGAATATGAACTAATTGTTCATGAATATTGAATATGAAATACATGAAAATGTGTGTGCCTTATAGAACTAAAAAAAAGAAAAGCAAGTTTGAACTACATAGTATAAAAATAAATTGAGATTCTAGAAATGGTTTACTTACGATTTATTTTTACCATTTGATTAAGTGATTGATAGTGAAACTACTTTATAAGCAAATTTAAGTTAATATTATTCATAAGACGATTTATATTGATATAAGAAGATAATATTGATGTTGTATTTGTTTTGGTTTTTGTTATATTAGTATATTCATATAGTGAACATTACAAGTATCATCAACATAGTTTTAACAATGTTTTATTACAATACTTAATATTAGACAGTAAAAATTAATCATTCCATAGTCAAATATTCCTCATTGTATTACATAATTTTTATTTATTTATATATTTATTATGTTTCATATAATCTCATATAAGATAATATTATATTATTTTGTAATTAAATTAATAACAATTAAACATCATCCTTCTGTTCTTGTTTATTCATAGGTGGTACTGTATCACTGATCCACTTTAGGTATTGTTCATTACCATTTTGTATCTGAAAATTAAATTTTGTATTTAAATAATTTATTTATGGATTTTATTTTATATATAAGAAAAACTATAATATTTATTTATATAAAGTAAAACAATCAATGAATAAAAGTAAGATCGGATAAATTTTACTTACAGGTAAAGAAATTACTTCACATACTGTGTAAGGATGATTTTTCCTAAATAAAAAAAAAAAGATTAGTTGATTTGTTTCTATGTTACATTAAAGCAACATAATATCAACTTACTTAACATAATCTGTCAAAGCATCAACTGTATCTGTTCTCGTTTTTATCATCTGCATATAATCATTAGTAAAATATAATATACAGTATATTTTTACTTACTAATAATTATTTTGATTATTCTTACCATTAAAAGTTCCGAATCTTCATTTATTTTATTTTCCCATTCATACCTATACATGTATAATTAATCAATACAAATTAGATAGTTTTTACAGATACAAAATATACATGCACCAACACGTAAACAAATATTTTATTTTATAAATGCTTACACTGAAATAACTTGAGGGATAATATTAACACAAGCAGCCAATTTATTCTTTACTATATCACTGTGGATACAAATAAAAAGAAATATTGTTGTATTAATTTAAATATAATTTTATTTAATCATAAACATATAAAAGGGTAACTTTTTAAATTCAATACAATGATCTTACTGTGCCAATTTTTTAGCCACTTCTACGTTTGGAACGGTAACATATGCGACAGAATGTATTCCCGTATAATTACTCATTGTTTTATTACCATAAACATAAAAATTTCTTAATAAACTAAAAATCATCAGTAATGTTAGAACAAATTTACCGGCCATTCGAAGTATTTTCATTAATGGTAACAATACAAATGATCAGAGGTTATCAAATACAACGCTAAAAAAACACCATCAAAAGAAGTTTTAATTGGTTAATAATAAACATTGTAACGTTTTTATCCAATAAGAATGCGGATTATGACAACCAATGAAAATGTAGAAAAAAATTACAAGAAATTACCCGATATGCACTTTGCAATTTGAATTTTGTTAAAGATGAGAGACGTTCCAGTTTTGTATACGGTAAATATTATTAATTATTATCTATAATTCATATTAATTGTTATAATATAATATTGTTCCAAAGAGATTAAACAATATTATTAATATCTAGATGTTAACAATTAATGCTGTACTATTTTTACTTTCCGCGGATATGAATATAATAAAAAAATTCAAATTCAAAAACATTATCTATACATATAATTAAAAAATAAATAAAGAAAGAAATAAAATAAATTCAGATAAGATAAATAAATTAATAGGTAAATCAATAAATAAATATTATGTCTAGTTATATATATATAATGTCGTTTGTTTTATTCGTTTGTTAAATTGTTCCGTGATAATACATAAAATATAACCTAAAAAAAGGACATTAATTATTACTAAACTTGATAATAATTTCTCTAATAGATTTAAATATACTAAGTAGTAAATATTTTAAATATATTTATGTACAAACTATATGTAATCATACATGTTATTGTTTTCGAAAAATTCGCGTTAAAAAAATTCTCGTATTTGAAAAAAAAAAACACCCGAAAAAATGTAACTCCTTTTTTCAATCTATTTTTACATGTAGAATCAACCCTCCTACTCCACTCTTATTTCACCCCTTTGTTTTACCAATACAGATACATCCTATATATATAAAACATATGAACAACGTCCAAAATCTATACTACGAAAAGATTAAGGAGAGAAAAAAAAGATAAAGAGTAAAAAAATATTAATAATAGATAAATTAAATAGTAGATAAAAAAATGTAAGTATTTATATTATTCTTCCAATCATTACAAAAATATCTCTAATTAGTTAGTAAGAAAAAAGACTTGGATTATTTTAATGAAAAGTAATCAAATGAATACGCGGAACATACCCGAAGAATCTCTTTCATTTTTTGTAGATGAAAAAAAGCGCGGTTTGAGATTTATATAATATTAACGACGCATATATACATGTACATATACAAAAAATATATATATATATATATACATAAAGAGAGGTAGAGAAAAAGAAAGGGAAAGAAAACAAAAAAAGTAAAAGCTGCGATGCAACAGAATCGTATAGAAGAAAGAAGAAAAGGGTCGCTGGCATCTTCGGTTAACTAAACGGATTATAACTATATCAAATAATGGGCCGCACGTTCCACAGAAAAAAAGGGAGTAAGAAAAAGAGAGAGAGAAAGAGAAAGAGAGAGAGAAAGAAAAAGGGAGGTGCAGCCTATAAATAGAAAATATACTGCAACTTCCGTACGACGAACTCAAAACCGTAATTTTGCTTCCTCGTTAATGATGCTTTCTATAAACTTACGAAATGCAACTACTTTACGTATACAAATGCATTTGACTATACAGTCGTATTGAATGCATAGAAAATGGCGCCCAACGTAGAATTTCTCTATTTCCTATTTTTTTTTTTTTCTTTCTTTTTTCTTTTTATTTCATTTTATTCACCACTCGGCGTAGTTATATCTTATTATATCATTGGAATGTATCGAATGGTCTGAAAATGGTACCAATAAGATATTATTTTTCTGTATACTAATTTATTTATCTTTTATGTTTAATTTTATTCTGTACTCGGCACAGTTCCATTTTACATCATTGGAATTTATTAAATGCATAAAAAGAAAATACGATTATAATATAATTTGTATATTCCTTTTATTTCACTTATTTATTTATATTATTTTTTTGTTTTACAGAAAGGTGGAGAGAAGATATCTTACTAATGTCACGTTGATTTCAATATTTACACTTATTTCGGCATTGAAAATGTTGGGTAATTGATTTATTTTTTTTCTCTAAGAGGAGGAATAAAATAATAATAATAATAATAATAATAATAAAAGCTTCTTCCCGCTAACGATCTCCTTTGAACTTTTTTTTAGGAAACAAGGGAGAAAGAAAAAAAGATGAAATAGAATTCCTTTCGTAATTATTCGGTGGAAGGTTCGAGCGTTTGGCACGGTATCAGAAATAGGGAGAGAGAAACGTTCTCCAGCTGCACCAGATTTCTCTCCGATAATGATTATTCGAAAGATCAACATCTGTCATCTGGTATTTGCTGCTTCATCGCTAGCGTGCTCGCGTATTTTGGATTACATAAGCACATTTACCTATTTGGATAGAAAAAGTATGAAGAAAGATTAAGAAGAAGAAAAACTAGAAGAAGAAAAAGAAGAAGAAGAAGTATGTATAGCAAGAGGGAATGTAAGATAAATATTTTATTCCAAATCATTTTTTATTTTACTGAGATTTGATTGATTTATACACATAACTTATTATATTTATATATATAACTTAATTATAGATTTCATTTCAGATAAGTAAGGATTATATAAACGCATTTGTAGAGCTAACACTTTGGGATTGAAATCAATGAAATTTAGAGATTACTTTTTTTTGACATATATAGACCCCATTAGTTATTAGATTTTTCGTACGTTTAAGAGGCAGGTGTATGGTTCGAGCAGAAGCATATTGCGGTTGCCAGGAAAGGAGAAGGAGGAGGAGGAGGAGGAGGAGGAGGGTCGTAGAATTGGCGCCCACTGACCCGTTGGAGGGTCAGCAATTTACTCAGGGCCGTATAATATTTTGGTATCATGTGTACCCATAAGAAAACTCGATTTATTTATATAATGTCTTGGTGGAAGAGATCGTAAGGTTGTTTATTTTCAACCTTTTCTGCATTTTACGCCACGATACCGGAAACGATAATGTCAAAGTTAAAAAGAGGGCGTGAATTTTTCAAGGAAACGATATTGATCCGCATGTACGATTTTATTTTACTTTCTGTTTCTTTTACTGGTATATATATATATATGTGTGTGTATATATGTATGCTTGACGGCTTAATATCTGCAACAGAAATGTGTAAAATCTATCTAGAGAGGCTGTTCTTTATCGGAGTAATAACGGATCGCGAGACACACATATATGTATCCATAAATATGTATGAAATGTATGCGTCTCTGGTAATACTTCTGGGATTTCCACGGCGCGAGCAACGATGTAATTTAAAATCTTGCTAGAGTCTTTTAAAGATATCCCTTCAGTTGCAATAAACACAGAGGGTACGTATAGTATAATATTACAGTACGTTTGAGGTCTCGACGTAAAGTATTTATCACGCGCTTCATTTAAAGTATTTTTTAAAGAGACCATACTCTTGTATTATTTGTATTACAATCCAGACGTTCTATTTTAATATCTCTTTATTATTTTCCATTCACTCCAAACGTTATTAATTATTACAAATTCAAAAATCAACACGAATAAATTAATTTATTATTTGTGTTTCATTCAGAATATTTCCGTTTTTATATCCCTTCATTATTTTTCAGTCACTCTAAATGCTATTATTAATCACGGATGCGAATGTCAATAATGATGAAATTAATTTTCAATAAGAATATTTCAATGAGTAGTTAAATATTAACGAAAAATAGTTAACGCGGCGAAAGGAAAAATTAGCATAACCGCATTAAATGCGCGTGGCGCATCCACAAGTAGGCAGCGCCCTTAAGGACCTCCTTTTATAGGTTAAAAGGGCAAGACTATAAGGGTCGAGTAAATCGAGAGCAAGACAAACCTGGTATAACATTTTAGTCTTACTATATATATATATATACATATGTATGAGTATTGTTTGGAAAGTTCGTAACGAATAACAAGATGATATTTACATGTCTTTAATTATTTTATCATTTATTTTTTAATACTAAACTTTTATTACGAATTTTGTGGATACTTGCTACTGTAGGAAACAACAAAACGTCAGACATAAAGAGCTGAGAAACACAAAAGAATATCCGAATTCATATATATATATATATATATATATATATATATGTATGCTTATATATTTGTATATGTCTTATGTACCTATATATATATATACTGTCTATGTATATTCACATGATCTATTTCTTTTTTTCATATGCGTCATGCACGCTGGATGCTTTCACCAAACAGCAAAGACTCGTCTCGCTACGTTACTACTACTTTTATTCAGGTAGATTCACGCACACTATTATATACATATACGTAAGTCGTATATAGAGTCGTGTGTCTGCAGGGGTGCGGAAAGAGCTCAGAGGAAACGGCAAGGGGTTGCTGTCTCCTCCTGCGCACTCACACGATTTCCCTGCGTGAACGAGCCTCTCTCTGCACGTACACAATCTTGTCCTTCGCATAGGCGCGGCTCTTTCGAATTATTTCTTTTACTTTTTTCCTTCAGTCAAAATATATACCTTTTAAATGATATTTATTCGCGATGAAGACGAGATTTTAATATAATACAATTATCGAAGAAACTTGTATTTATTTTGTCTAATAATTGTTTCTTATTGCAGTGAAAAAGGTTTTGCTTTTTGTTTACGAAGATGCTCGAAAAGATTAAAAACAATTGCAAAATTGGAAAGAGGAGGAAGATAGGATCGATCAATAACTGGAGTTTGAATCTAATCTAATCGATGTTAGAATGTAAGAAATAAATGGAAGCATCTAGAAATTAATTAGAGAAAGGACGAGATATGGAAGGTCTGTAGGAAGAACGTTGACCGGTCGCTGAGAGGGATCCTTGGGGTGGTGCATAGCCGGCGCCAATGGCCCTTCAGGCGTTGTATGCGTGCGCCTCCTATGCGGGTAGAGGGAGAAATTGGTGGGCGCTCCAATGACGTCAGGGGCGATCGTCAGGCGCAAACGGGGTTGGCACCGTACTACGTCAGAATGACGAGCCGATAAACCATCCCATCGCGATTCTCTGCGGCGGGCGGACCAACGGTCTTGGAGGTAAACATCTTTCTTAATTTAACGTATTTTATATAAGATAAGAGATTCTCTATAAGAATAAGGAAGAAAGTCTTCGTGGATAAAAATTAGAATGTATATTCCGTCATCTCAAAAGTTGAGAATTTGTCTTCTTCTAGGTGACCGTCGGTTCGCAGAGGATGGCGAGCTCGGGGTCGGTGGCTGTCGACGGGGTCGGCGAGAACAATGCCACGTCTGGAGTCGATCTCGGTGGTCCCAAGAATCCACTGATCTGTGGTGTCTGTCATGACTACTACAATGAGCCTTGTCTACTCTCCTGCTTTCATACATTCTGCGCCCGCTGCATACGTGGCCCTCACCTCGACGGAAAAGTCACCTGTCCCAGCTGCGGGTAGTTAACAACGTCTGTTATTGCATGGCCCTACCCTTAGGATATTCGTGGGATCTACGCTCATCCCGAACAAGCAGTTTCTGCATGCTTCGTGCTGGCCTGCTGACTTTAAAATCGCTGTGTACGTTGCAAGTAAAGTAATCCAAAGTACTCCCTATATTTATTATATTTTGTTCATTCAAAAAATCACCGAGCTTTCTCTCTCTTTTGACCTTTTATTGAAATAATATATCTTAATAGTTCATTATATACTTTAAAGATTTTTCTATTTAGGTATATATTGCACTCTTAGAACATAAGCATTGTCTTTTTTTTATCGATTTATATTTATTGTTGCTTCTGCATGTTAAAACTGTTCCATTGAATATTCTTAATATTCTTCTACAACAAATATTTAAATACTTCTTTTGCAGTATTTGTTTAGGTATTACCTGATTGTAGCACGCCCATGAGATGTTTACTTACATTCACGTATTGTGTAGAGCAGAGTAAATACAGTGTTAATCGATACTCAATCAATGCATTTGGTGCTGCATCTCAATCAGACTAGAGAGAAGTGTGTGGAATTCATTGTCTGCTACCCTTATTGTCTCACTATCTAATTGCATGTACCCATTCATGATGTCACAATGGCATTCTTTATTATGTGCATATCTGTGATTTATTTCATGATGTAAGTGTGCATTCATTTTCTCTTACAATTCTTTGATCAGCTTTTAATCCCATATCTGGTTAAAGTTCATCAATAATATTGAAGTTTGTGTTTAATTCAACTTGAAAGATATGATTATAGAAATTAAAGTTAATAATGCATGTTTTATTATTTGTTTATAGAATTGTTATATATATATATATATATATATTTGGAGATTTTTGAAAAATTGTATACTTCAAATAATATTTTTCCAGTTCGCACAAATTCTACCTATTGATTGTTCTCTTCTATTCTATATTTTATTATTATTATCAAATATTAACAGTTTTATATTTACAGGCAACAAACACAACTTAAAGAGGGAGCACAATTACCACCACTGGATCAGTTAATACGTCAACTAGTAGAATTAGCCAATTCTGAAAATCCACCATGTGCCAATTGTGATAAACGAGACAAATCTACTATGTTCTTCTGCACAACATGTGGTATTTTCTTATAAAATTTTTTATTATTATTTAATGTTACTTTCTATATATACTAGTAAAAATATATCATAGCCTATGCGTCACTTAATATAGATTTATTAATTTATAGGACAAGCTCTATGTACTCATTGCAGAGAACATACACATCGTGCAAAAATGTTCTCCACTCATGAAGTGGTGCATATGAGCAAATGTGCAAAGGATACTCAACGTCGTTGTCCTTCTCATGGGGAGCAATACATCATGTATTGTCAAAGCGCTAAATGTATGCTTTGTGCAACATGTTTCCGTGATACACCAGCAGATGCTCGACTACATTGTGTGGACATCGAAAGCGCTTGGCAACAGGCTTCAAAAAAAATGGAAAGAGCAGCAAATTCAATTTGTGAATTACAAGCAGGCGTAAGAGATGGAGTTTTGGCATTAAAATCACAGTTGGACGAATTACGTCATAGCCTAGATTCAGAGAAACGCGCATTAAATTCATTTTGTCAAGGAATGCAAGAAGCAATTAATAAAACTCATTCTTCCGTTTTATCGGAACTTCAACGTCAATTTGAAACTAAGGAAAGAATGGTTCGGACTCGATTGCTATCCTTGGGTAGTGCACTTCCAATATTACAAATGCATTTAATGCTGTGTACAGCTTTTACAAGTGGTGCGACAAAGTATCAATTTCTTGAACTCGCACATCCTATGCTCGAAAGATTGAGTCGCGTAGCTCAACTTGGACACCCTACGAGACCTCCTCTACTTGCTGCCCATTTGAAGACAAACTATAGAAGCGACTTTGCTCGTACGTTACAGCCTTTTATTGGTCAGGTACAAACACCAAAAGAATCATTGTACGATCAGACTCACACGATGGGCCAGCAGGAACCGCAGGTTATACAGGTACTCATAAACACTTCATTATGCATCGATACCTATTTTTAATTTTACATTACAAGTTTGTTTTTCACTGCATTTCTCGCACACAATTCTGTGTAAGTACTTTTGTTTACAGGATTTACTATGATGTTTGTTTTGAAAATGTCGTGGTAGCTTGTAGATAAATTAGAAAGAAACTTTTTTGTAGCGCGTTGGCTACACCAGGCTCTCAGTGTGTTTTGTTCGGTAATAGAGAACGGTAGTCGGATATCGTAGTCAGTGAACACGATTACTGTAACTGTATTGTGGTAAATCATAGTAAGCTTTATCATTATATCAGGAATACATTTTTCTAACAGAGCAGCAAGCCTGCTCAGAGAATCCAGCCGAAGAATGGAAGTGACGGTGGGCCGTTTTCCAACCATTGTCGCACCTTCGATACTCAATTAAAAGAACTAAGTCAACAACTGATGACAGTGAAGGAACGTTTAGGAGAACTCCATCGAGACGTCGCACTACTTAGAAGAGCTAACACACCGCCTGTGGGTACGCGTTACGAGCATGTGGCGAGAGATTGTCGTGTGTTAGAACAGCAATTAGAACATCATCAGTTAGAATTGGAACGGTTGAGGAACGTGTTTGATGCTTTGTGGGAAGAACAATTGTGCAGAATTCATATAGAGAAGGAAATCTTCCATTCTCAGGTTTATATCTCGAAAATTTATATTTCAAATGCTATTCTAATAATTCTTTTATTTTTGGATATTCTTTAAACAATGAATTTATTTTTTTATAGATGGACGATATTCTATCTTTAAGAAGTGAAGTGAAGCAATTACAAAGTCTTACACAACAATTGGAACCGTTTGTGAAATCGTTTTCTACAGGAGTTACTGCAGGTGAAGTGAGCATGGCAGCTTCGGATGCTTCCAGTAGTCAACACCTGCAAGCTTTATTAGATCATATAGCGCGCTTGCAGATGCAGGAACCACCTCAACCGCAAACTCAAGCACCGACTAAGGATCATCGTCATCCACGAGGTACTATGACCAGTGTTGACAACGCTCTTTACATGAAGGGTATAAAAATAATTCTCGACGACTCGACTTAACTTATCGACGATTTCTTTTTAAAACGATAATACTTTTTGATTCTCTAGAAACTAAAGAAATGCCGACGCGTTGTCGGACACCATCGGGTGTTGGTGCCGTATTAGACTCGAGCGGCAACATAGTCGTATACGGTACCGCTAAATCTTCCGAACAAAAAAGAGGAGTACTGAGAGAGCTTCTTGAAAAAGCTAGAACAAAAGAGGATCGCAAGAAATCACCAGGAAGAGACGACGGTAGTCGGGATCGTAGTCAAAGCCGACGTTCCAGAAAGTCACCCGATGGTACGAAACCTAAAACACCACCAGGACATTCTTCGAGTAGCAAGGTTCGATCGTTGTATCGTTCCTGGAAAGGTGCAACCGGTGATACGTCAACTGAGGCACTCGACCAACCAGAAAGATGTACGGACGGTCAACAGCAGCAGCAGCAACAACAACAACAACAACAAGCGCAAACTCACCAAGCAGGTAAAGATATAAGATCTTAAGTTAGAAAGTTGTAAAGATTTCATATAGAATTTCAAAGCTTTCTATCGTCGCCGTCAAAAGGTGGTGATGAGGGGGAATATCAACGAATTTCCGAAGCTTCTAGCATGGGCGAGGCCAAAAAACGAGTCCAAGCGCAAGTACATCCTATACCACCGGACGACCAAAAACTATCCAGTGGAAAAAGTACAAAGGTGTATCCGGCTAGCGACTCCGAGGATGTCTTCTATGTGGATGATAAGGCTCCTAGTGATGTTCGAAGACGCAGACGTGCCAGCTGTGACAGCCTAAGTACAACCGGTTCTGGTAGCAGAAGATCGAGCATCGTTGACGGGACGGTAGGTCAATCCTCACAGGATCCCAGGAAAACATTCGTTCTTTTGATTGGATCACCTACGACGTCATCTCTGGTGCAGAAGCAGCGTTCCTGGGAAACCTTCCCTCGACCAAAGAGCAAAAGAAGCGGACCCAGTGAAGGTGCATCCTCCTCCCTGGGACAGCTTAAAAGAGCAGACAGCTTTGAGGGTCACGAGGAAGCTGTACGAACCTTGGTTGCAGCAGTACAGGAGACCAGATCGCATTTACGTCAACACCTTATTCATCATCATCGTCATCATCGTAAGAGCAAGACGAATTAAGGATTATAGGGAGTCGAATTATCGAAAACAACACTCGCCCTCTTACGAAGAAGGAAAAACAAAATAATTAAACCCAATTATTGAAACGAATACTCCCATTTTTTCTTTTCTTTCTTTTCTCTCTCTCTCTCTCTCTCTCTCTCTTTTTATTTTTCTCCAAATTTTCTCATTTTTTGTTTTACTTAAATCAATTTCTTGATTTTTAGACATCTCAAGAAAGAGGTTTTCAACGTAATATGTTCCGATGACGATTCTCAAATCAATTCAAAGTGTGCTGATGAAGAATATAAATAAAAGCCTATAGAGAAACATTTAGAATGATATTGTCCGAGAGACTGTAATCTTTTTGGTGATTATATACTTGTTGTTAGTCGCGAGACGTATTGTTGAGAAGAAGAAAAGAAAAAGAAAACAAAGAATAACGTTTCGTAAGTTTTTTCGAAGGATTTTGAAGCGTCTCGATAAATATATATGTATATATATATACACATAACATACGTATACACACACAATATATGCAAGATATAATACATAAAAAAACATACACACGTATCATATACGATACATACATACACACACACACACCCATACATAGATACAGGTGTACACCAAAGACGGAATATATGGAGACACGTACTACATAAAAAAAGTAGAAAATGTTTTAATCCTGTCGAATTCGCGTAAACGTAAAAGATAAAGTTGGTCAAGAAAACTCTTATTGCTCGAAACGTTACTGAGAGGTATTTATCAAAAAAGAAATTGTTTCAACACAACGACAAATCGGTATTTTCTTTTAATTGTTTAATTCAACCCTTTCATCACTTCGATAAAATAATACGCGTTATAAATTTGATTCGTAAGATTAAATATGTCCCAAAATAGTAGGATTCCAAATCGAGTGTTGAAAGATATTTCTGTAAGACGATGATAATTCTTTTTATTGATATCCAACTTATGATTGGGACATGATTAAAAATATCTTATATAATTCAAAGTATTAATAACGTTAGATATAAAGAAAGAGAGAGAGAGAGAGAGAGAGAGAGAAAGAGAGTTTAAAATGGTGAAAGGGTTGATATATTTATTAAAATAAAATATATGACACAGTTAGTGTTTATAAAAAAAAAAAAAATAAAATAGTCTAATAGTAAGTCATATTTATCATTTTCAAATATTTTTACATTTGAATTTGAATTATTTACAAATGATGTTTCGAGTATAAACTTAGGCCACTTTTATAATTATCGATTCGTATGTAAGATGAATAACATTGAGTCATTTATTATTGTTAACTTTTATCCTCTCAGTGGCGGTTGTTGCATTTAGAACGTTGATTAGTATTACTGTAGAAGATACGTTTACGAAGAAACTGTGCGCGCCATTGAGCTTGAGAAGTTAACATTTTCCTATCCCTCCAATATTAAACAAAAATTTCATTTGATCGCGACGATGAAAAGAAAGAGATAAAGATAAAAAAGAAAAAGAAAAAGAAAAAAAAGAAGAAAAATGAGAAGAGAACGTGCTGAAGTATCGACAACACCATACTCATTGATATTTTATTGATATTAATAATAATATTGTTAAACTTATAGAAAAGCTGCCATATAAAATTTGATAGCAGTTCGAGGGTTGATAAAAAAAAAAAAAAGAAACAAAGAAGAAGAAGAAGAAGTAAATAAAACGTTTAATAACGGTGCATGTCGATTATATCAGTCGAATAGAAATTATAAATATGAAATAAGTGCGCGTCGCACAGTTCGGTTGGTCGGGTAAAACAAGTTAGTTAGTAAACAACACTGCCAGCCACAAGTACATTACGAATTTAATTGAGGGTACTCATCATACGAAAGAATAGCCTAATCCGATAAGCGTACTCGTAATCGATAATCGTTGATTATTATACCGGAATTCATGTTCATTGTTCATCCTCTTGATTGAGGTGAGTCGTGCGATATGAGGATTCTTAACGATGATATATTTATTCGTCGTCATATAAAAATAATACTTACGCATACTTACAAGGAAAAAGAATATATATATATATACAAATACACGTACATGCATTAACAATCGCAAACCTGATCGCAATAAAAATCATGGAAATTGTCGCCCGGAAGTATTATTATGATTAAATTAATAATTCGAGGAATACAAAGTTATGGTTTTCCGTGAAGGGGCTTTAAGGACGTTTTAATTATAGCAGATGTACACGATAAGTATGTATGACAAGAAAAAAGTAATGCCGAAATGCTGATAAAGTAAAATATACAAATTAAGGAATATGTTGTTTCTGCATTGATCCAAACTCATTGTTTCAAATCTTTGTAATTTCTTTCCCTCGCTTTTGAGGAGGTACGTATATCATTTATTTACATAGAACTTTTTTGTTCCATAGTTCTTTTTAGCTAGCTTTGTTTTACATATATAGTAATAACAACGGGGTCATTTTTATAAAATTTCATAATTTTGTGTTTATACAGATAACATATTTTGCCCATACACGTTAGTGTTTTCGTAAATATAATTTGGGCAAATTATTTTCTTATGCTTTAACGTTGTTATCGCTTTTTTTTAAATGTAATTTCTATATATACATGTTAAATTAAAAAGGAAATATATCTTACAAATTTTTTTATAAGGTAATATTATTAATAATATTTACATTTGGTTTATTTCTCTGTTACATAAGATTTTTATTGGTAATAACATGGTTAGCTTCTCTATTTAATGTATCGCTAACATCATTTTCTTGAATATTTGTGATCGTTCTGTCATCTCGAGTATTTTCCGTGTTTGTATCTTTATCAAATATTTTTAATACATTGATACTTAAATTTGGTGATTCGGGAAAGTTTAGTATCGATAAAATACCCCATTTTTTAGTCTGTGAAGCTTTAGTATTTTGAAGGTTGCTAATTGCTACTGACATTAATGATTGTATGCGTTGTACTTCATTACAACTAACATTTTTACTAACATTTAATTCTGTTTCAAATGGATTGCATATATATAATGCTGTATTGTGTATTGATTTTATTGTAGTACCTGTTCTCAAACAAATTTTTTGAACATTAAAATCAAAAGTAGCATAAAATTTAAAGAAATCTATTAAAAGAGCACTTAAATGCATATTATTCTTTCTATACGATTTCAGATAATTTGGCGTATAATGCGTATATATCTTTTTCATATTATTTTGACCATTATTTGATATTTCTGTAAAAAAATAAATAAAAAGAATATTATTATATATAAATATAAATATATACAAAGTGTCTCGGCTAAATGGGATCACTTAAATATTGTCTTTTGTATGAATTGTATGAAAAAAACTTTAAAGGAAAATGTTACACTATTGCAAAGAAAGGAAATGTAACAGTAAAAAGAATTTTTTCAATAACGGAGATATTTAGGTGATCTGATTTAGTTGAGTATCATACCAAACTCTTTTATAATAAACTTTACCTGAAAAACTTGTTATAGAATTTATGGCAGGTAATATCTCAACTTGTTGTAAATAAAATATTACTAATAGAGTCAATGAAAAATTTGTAATCGTTTTTCCTGGATGAATAGAAGTCAATTTATTATCTTCTGCCCATTTTCGAATTGTAAATATGAGTGGTCTAACTCGATCGTCTTCTTCACCATATAAAAATAATAGCTCCGACATATATGTGGCAATTCTATGAAACAAAAGCCAAGATTAAAAAATTGTTTTTCAAAGAAAGTAATATATTTGAAACTTACGTATTACTCATACTCAAGTCACACTCCGTGTGCGTAAAAAAGTTTTGGAATTTAATAATAGGAACCCTCGCATTAAAAATTTTTCGTACGTTAAATATACCAGGTATAATATATTTCATGGCATCTGCTAATACTCCCATGAATGCATGGATATGCTGCTTTTCATCAATATTAGTTGATTTCCCATGATATATCAATCTGCTGAATGTATTTTCCTACAACAAGATAATTTATATCTTATATTTGTTTAAATAGATATTAATAATTTATTAACGTCGTATGCTTACCTTTTTAGAACCATCTGTAAAAAGAATCAAGTCAAGATCAGACTGTCTCTTTCCATAACCATTAATAAAAGAACCAAATGGATGTATAATTATGTTTGGAAAAAAACCTTTGAAACATTTTTCTAATTGTACAATAGTTTGAAATTTTAATCTTATCTCTAATTCATCTAATTTGTATTTGTTATATAAAGTTATCATTTGTTCCGATATCTATAAAAACTAAATGTGCATTAGAATAAATGTTAGAAAAATGTCAAGCATCGTTGAATTAAAAAAGAAACAAAATATTACCGAAGATGAATTTATAATTGCATTTCTAATAGTATCCTGTTGTAATATTAAAGAATTACACAAATGTATTTTTGGTAATTCATAGGCATATTTTAAGTTCATCTTGTCTTTTTGTACTTTACGAAACCATAATACGTTTGTTCTACTGGGAATATAAGTACAATCATCCATGAATGCTGCATTCGAGCAGACAGTTTCAGCAGTTTGTATATTTTTAAATTCAATTAGGACGAATTGCTGAAATCCATTTATTTGTTATTATTAGTCAGAGCAATTTAATGGATTTCTTTAACGCCATTGTTGTAACTTGAAATTATTTAAAGTTTATGTAATATCATTTAACATTAATATACTGAGAAAGATAGTTAAATGCGAATTTTGAATAGAAAGAAAAACAGATTTAAAATAAAATATTAAACTAATATCTAACCTACATGTTGTTTTGGCAATGTATAAAAATACACTTTCTCTACAAGACCACCCAAGTTAGCGCAATAAAGTAGAAGATCTTTGCACGATTTAACTGATGCTACTTGAACTATTATACTTCTAGATGCTTCGGATTTTCTTCTTGTTATATAATTTTGTAAAGTAAGTCTTCCTTTGGCTGTTTTGGAAAAAATAATACATTAGAAATTGTTAACCTTAAATAAATAAAATTCGTAGTGTGTGATAGACATGAAATATAAATAATGAAATAAAAAAGAATATTTCATGTCCACATACACAGTTATAAATAATCAATAAGTTTTTATAAATAATTGCACCACAATTGTAATTAAAACAGTGCAATCAATTGTAGGTTATGTTCATTTGCTTACCCATCCCCGAAGACATGTATTTTAATGAAAATTGTTCATTTTTTACTGTCGTTTGTCTTTTTTGTAAATCTAATTTTGTTATATTAACACAGAACCTATAACTATTATAAATCATTGATGTTGCATTCATATTAACACGATATAATGCCATTTTAAATTATTATACAAAATTTGCACGTTTTAGGATTCCTTCTAAATGTAACTTTGTACAGCTTGCATTACATTTTATTTAATATTACTTATATTATTTAAGATAGAATTGTTGACAGTTTTTATTTCAGTTACGATTATTTAAACTTTTTAACAGCATGTGTATTTACATTAAAATACTTCACAAAGAGTAAAAGAAATATAAAAAAAAATTATCAACATGTAGAGTGCATATAAGTTCATTCAATTAGAAATTACTTTGTTTTCTAACAGATGGCGCCTCTGAACCATTTTTTCGGGCGCTCGATGTAAAAAAAAAAAAACAGAGCTACACGCAATCTCGTATTTAAAATAAAAAATAAATCCGAACTTGTATGTCTGTGTGGCCAGGTACAGAGAAAAAGAAATAAAAATGTATTATTCCTTTCTTTTTTTTCTAACAAAATAATACGTAATTTGTTAATAAATATACGAATTATATATATATAAGCGTGTTCATTAGTATTATGTTTAAAGTGTCGGTAATAAATAAACTAATTGTCGACAAAACTGATAGAACGAATTGACTTTCGATTTATATGAAAACAATTTGAAATTAGAAAGTGACAAAGTGATGGATCATACATGGGATCGAATAGAGAATCTTCGGAAGGTAAGAGGGTCCATTTCAAAGGCCATCACGGATAGAGTTGCCAATTCGAGAGATGACGTAAACGTGGACTCTACTCGTCTCGTTCTTCTTTACACGCGAACGGTAGAACGTGCTTTCCTTTGGTCTCGTGGTTTATTTGTTTCTTTAGTTCTTTCCCTCACGGCTTGTGGACGTCGAGACGGGTGGKGTTAGAGAAAAAGGTAGGCGTCTTGCTTCAACATTCGAATGGCCGCGCGCTACGTTTTTCTATTTCCCTCTCTCTCTCTCTTTCTTTTTCTATCTCTCTCTCTTTCTTTATCTTTTACTCAATACACGTAAGTGAGATTACATATATATATATATGTAGTTCCGAGCTTATCTCAACGGCCAGTCACATTCGTCGTCTCATTCCCTCCCTCTCGCGAATGTTCACGGAGAAGCACGAAGCACCCGAGAGGAACTCACTCACATCAGTTCAGTCTGGAGGCTCGCGTCGACCACAACGGGCTAATATATTTTATTCTCCGCGACTTTCCTAACCTTCTCTTCTTTTTTTCTTCTCCTCCATCACTGCCGTTAAATTATCGTTTTAAAAATCGTTCCTAAATATTAGAGACGGGAGTTTTATGTGTAGTGTATCGCCGACAACGAACGAAAATCAAAAGATCACAAGAAAGAGAAAAAGTTAAAAAAAAGTTACTCGATATTACGAGGATTGATGGTTGTTTTAGATGGACGACAGTTTAGAAGAAATTTATCGATGAAAGAAAAAAATAAAATCGATTCTAACGTAATTTCTATATTTCTTTCTCTTTATTTTTAAAATAGAAATATAACATCTTCGTCGATCTGTTCTCGATCTTTTCGACGAATAAAATCCCGCGTTATTTGACATTTTTAAAATCGACCAATCATGAAAGCTAATTGGAAACATCGCGAAATTAACCACGAATAATAAAGTTCAGTGTTTAGCAGTGCGAGATATATTATTTGAATACGAAGATATAAAGTGAGATAAAAAATAGAGACGACATTATATAAAGAGAAATATAGAAAAAGATAAAACATAATGTTTGACAATAGTTGATAATATATCGTTCGTAGAGAACATAAAGATGGATGATTTCCAAAATTGGCGACACTCTATGACGTGACGAACGGAATCCAAAAGTGGAAGTCGTCGAACCGGTGTCTTCGTATTGGTAGACAACAAAAAATAGACAGAGAGAAAGAGAAAGAAATAAGAAAAGGAAGAGGAGAAGAAGAAGAAGAAGAAGAAGAAACGAGAAAGGTAGAAAGAAAGAAAGGAAGAAAACAGGATCATTGGGATGTCGACGTACGCGAGGTGGACCTTAAGGTCGTCGAGGACGAGAAACGAAAGTTCGATAGGTCGACTAAGACCAATTTCAAAAGTCCAGTATTTTTCGCGCGCTTTGCGTCATTGACGATCGATCGATCGATCGATCAACCAATCAATCGAGCCTTAGACGAATTATTTCGTACCACCCCTTAACTCCGCTTTTTTTTATATTTCCTTTTATTTTATTTTATTATTTTTCCTTCCTCTCTTCTGTTTCGTTTCTTTCGTATTTTTATTATTTTCCCCTTAATTCCAAGTTTTAATTTAATCAACGGGACGCGAGTGAACTCGATTATTCATCGAGTAGAGTTTACCCCCCTCTTCACCCCACCTCGTCACGTTCGACATTGTGCCGCGGGCATCCTGGAATCCTCATCGATTTGTATCTTCTATTTCGAAGTTTCGGCGTTAACGGAACAGCAGGTAAAACAAAATAAAAAAAAAACAAGCAAATATATTTTTGTATCGTTATACGAAATTTTTATATTTTTTTATTGTATTCAATTATTTTGGTATGGTCGTTTGAAATCGCTAATTTATGTTTTACGAAGAATAAAAATGATCTACGTATTTTTACGAAATATAATTTATCATTAATTAATTTTGTTACTCTTTAAACACGTTAAACATATGAATATTTATTTAATCTCATTTCATATCAATCGCAATATTTAAAATTTGTATATAGATCGAGATCACATTGACTGATTTAACCGCAAAGAGATCAAGATGGCGCCATGTCGTGCACGCGCGCGTAGAAATTCTATGGTTATTACATTCTCGTAAGACTTTCAAGGGCGTTGCCGATATATCTGAAATATATAATATATTTAATATCAAAAGTCAAATGAAAGGATCAACAAAAGATAGAATAATAAAAAAATAATTTAAGCAAGAGAAAAAAAATAACCAACAGATATCATCTCTGGTATAAATAAAGTTCCATTAGCTTTTTTTAACATTTTCTTTGTTTTTTTTTTTCATCTCTTATATCAAAATGCATAACATTTTGTTATAAAAACAATTTCGAAGGCAGGACATTATGGTTAAACGGGAAATTGCGTATAGGGAATACATTTTCTCCCGTTTAATCATAACCAGTGGCGTAGGAAGCACGCGACAATTATGGTATCTAATAGTCGCTTTAATGACGATGGATTATTCAATGGAAAACGAGCTCAAGGCTTGTCGTCATCATCATCATCATCATCATCGATTCGACATTATTATCATCATCATCATCATCGTCGTCGTAGTTGTAGTCGTTATCATGTTCGTGGGCGAGCTTTAACCAAATATGCAAGTGCCCAAGGATCGACAAGCGACCTACGCTAAAGCTATATATATATATATATATATATATATATATTACATATATATATATAATAGGTATATACATATATAGGTATATCAATCTCGTGCGTTAGACAAATCCGTGAAGGAGATCGCGTTCGTGAAAAGCGAAAGTAATATCGGAAGAAATAGTTATCCCGGATTGGTGTTACGTAAGTTAATAAAAAAATAAAAAAGAAAATAGTAAAACCAACAAAATTACGTATTTACCTACTCGTCAAAGAAAATATCCGACTTTCAATGATGCGTTTAAACTACGTAAACGTTACAATAAACGCATGATTATTTTTAATGAATGCTTTCCAAATTTATTAGCTGGATTCCAAAAGAACATAAGTGTATATGCGGGAGTTGATATACGTTGAACTTGAGACCTAATAAAATCGAGGAGAAGGCATTGAAGTCTCTACTGGTGGTGATTTCAACGCCTGATAATTTTCTCCGATTACATTCTACGTACCGATTATACTTATATATAGATATAGTTAGATATCCGACACACACACACTGTAATAATAAGCAAGATTCGCAATCAATATTCCAACTCTGTTCTATTTCGCATACACAATATTAGGAAAATAATCGTATATTTCAATTTACAAATTGTAGCTTGTAATAATCGACTCGTGTTCAATTTTAAATAGGCTTACGTGTGTTCTCAGAGACCTTGAAATTTTCGGTTCCCTTGTTCTTTCGTTTGAATATCAAGAGGGTCGGATCAGCCAACCGCGTGACATCTGTTTCCGTGAACAAACTTTGCCCTCATGGTTAATTCATTTGATTACCATTCTTCTTTTCTTTATTTTTTTCTCCTCCCACATATTATTTGAATCAAAAAATAACATCGAAATATGATCGTAAATTATATTAAATTCATAAAAAAAAAAGGAAATAAAATAATTTGTTTAGATAAATCGTTGATAAATAGATAAATATATTATAATATGATAAAGAGTTATTTGCCAGAGATTTATTCGATACAGCCCTGGCCGTGATAGTAACAAATCGTGTTACAGCCCTGTAATAGAAGCATCCTAGCGGTACGAAGACATAGAAGAAGGTGGAAAGGCAACAGAATCTCGCGAGATGTCGATCCGACACCATTATCGATACCAAACTCGAGAATTAATATTTTCTATATACGTATCAAAGATATATTATCGAATAGGAAAGGGAAAACAAAAATGAAAAGAATTAATTTAACGTGCCCGTTCGATCGCAAGTGCGTGCAAAATGGCGGCTGACGCTCGACTTCGATCACGGTGGTCCCCTCGTTTACGGTCGAGGTCGTGTTGTTCTCCGTTTTTCTTTTTTTTTATCTTCCCTTTAATTTTATTTTTCTTTATCTTCTCCTACTACTAATTCCTCTTCTTCTTATTCTTATTCTTTTTTCTTCTTCTTCTTCTTCTACTACTTCTAATTTTTTTTCCTTCTCTAATATTTCTCTTCTACTATCTCATTCTCGATTCTTCGTTTATAAAAAGTGAACGTTGCGTTAGGCTCACATTTATGGGAGTTAACTCGTGTGTTTGCTTTCTCACGCGACGATACTACGATAGTGTTTGAGAATTTCTACTAACCCTTCTAAAAACGTGTTGGTATTGATGTATACGTAAAACGAATCTTTCAATGTGTATATATACGTGTGTGTGTGTGTGTGTAACTACCGGCATTACTATCAGAAACGACCTTAACCCTCGTGGAATCTCATGCCGTTCTGTTCTCCGATCTTTACAATTAATGTGTTCAACATTTCTTTTCATTTTAAAGAACCTATCTGTCGATTATCTTAAAAAATGTGTTCTCTTTTTATAGACAATAAAAAATAATGATTAAATACGGTACGTTGAAGAAAAATTCTCAATTTTTTTTTTCTATCGTACTTTAACAAATTAAAATGTTTTTTTCTTTTTTTTTCCGTGGTAATAATAACGTAACGATAAATGTATGTGATGTAAAGATAAAGTAAGAGAAAAAAGTATATATTTTATTCTTGTATTTTTTTTTTAATCTTTCAATGTTATTTGCGTGACAACATCACGCATGGACAATGTTTGCGCGGACGACCATACTACTATTCATGGAAGTTCGACCCAGTTATTAATAAGACTTTCTCTTTTATTTTAGCCATGGACTGGCGGGGGTTCGTGCTGACGTATCTGTTGGTGAGTAATTTGAAAACAGTCTGTTGTTGTTGTTGTTAATGTTAATTTTTCTATCGGGTTAAACGTTTTAATAAATGTTCCAATGGTGTTCTCTCAACACAATAACATTAGAAAATATTATTATATTAGAGAAATTTTAAATTCGTTGTTATTTTTGTATCGAATTTTCATAATTAAACCTTAAATGTTAATTTCAATTTCTTTTTTGTTAATACAGTCAATGTATGCTATACTATATATATATGTATTATACATACTTATATATTTACTCGTATACGTATAATAGACTTTCTCTCATATCGCTCTTCGTGCCAGAAACACGCGTGCTCGGTTAGTGTAGTATGTTGGTCAGGAATGTCGAAGATTATGTAATCCTTTGTTGGTACAATATACTACAAATGTGTCTTCCTTTAAAGAAGTTTCGTTGTACCGAAAAAAAAACCTTCTATGATTTTCGGTTCACGAAATTCGAATCTTTTCGAAACTAACATGGTACACATAAAATATATAATTATTTCAAAATTGTTATACGTAACTTGAAAATTTCAAAATAAATTAATTTATTTACTTTATAATTATATATATATGAATAATTTCAATCATTGATTTATTTTATCTTATATTATTATTATTAAGAATATAAATATAAAAATATATATAATATTAGATAGTAATGTACATTAGAATATAAAATATACTTTAAATGATTGTTAATTAATCGAAAAAAGTGTATATTATAGTTGAAAAGTACGCAGTATAAATTCAAAGTACCTTCCTCTTCGAAATCCACCAATAGACTGGCACAATGTCCTCTATGAAATTTCTTTTATTCAATGTTGTTTTTATTACCTTCCGAATGAATAAATTCTATTTATTACGGTATTTTATTTTCGTTATACATATGTAACCCCTCCCCAAATTCATATAAACAACAATCAATAAAAGAACTTTCACAGATGACAATGTGTCAGTTTATTGATTGATTTCGAAGAGGAAGGTACTTCAAACTTATACTACGTGCTTTTTAACTATAATATACATTTCCTTTTATTAATTAACAATTATTTAATCGATATATCGAACGTTTTCAAGGTACGTTACATTCCCATTTATCATTCCATAAATTAATGCATCTCGTAATAATTATTAATCAATATATCTCATACACAGTTTTATAGTGGGTCCTTTCTTTCACTTTTTTTTTTCTTATGGTTCTTTTTTTTCATGTCGTTTCATAATATTTTATCGTTATCATCGTTTAACAAATTTCACTTAAAAAAATATATATAAATAAATAATCATCATCTTCTCTGTGGATAAAAAAAAATGATAAAATTGATAAATTAATTAAATTAAATATATTAATTATTATTATATATATTATACTGTATTATTTTTTCTTTTTTTTTTCTAGATAAAATAGAATAACACGAAAGAATTTTTCCAAGATATTATTTATAAAAATCCAATATAGTAGTAATATAATATAATATAATAAGTTATATGAAATTGATTACCACATCAATGAATAATATTTTAGCAAAATTTGTTTGCAGATGATTTAAAAAATATAACGAAAATCGAGAGTACGAATATAAATGAAAATAATAGACCGGTGTTTCGAATTCTATGAAGTAGTTTCGGTTAGTTATTGTGTCATCAGTGTGCAGTCGTGGGATCGTTCTTTCTTGACAGCTACCAGCTGATTTAATGTCGTTAACTTATTCAACAGTCGGAGTAATCTTGTTTCTTTTTACGTAACATTCTTTAATAATCGACAATTACGTTAAACCTTGTCGTTTACACCAATTTGAACTTCGGAAAGAAATTATTTTAAGTGTATTCGTTTATAACAACTAACGAAATAATCGATTTTCTGTATATTTTTTTTTTTGTTACTATTTCGTATTAAATTTTGTAATAAAGATATTTCGATATTAATAATTACATTTTGTAGAACTTAAGTTTAATCTTATATGTTTCTATATGAAATGTATGTGTGTGTGTATTGCAAATACTTAAAAATATCAAACGACACGTAAGAAAAAATCGAAAAGAAAGGATCGCCATTGATGCAATCGACAATTACGTTAATTCGATTAAAAGGCCAGATTATTTTTATTCGTGACACGCAAAGATTGACTTAACTATGCTACGTAGAGAATAAACGAGTAACTTATTACCGTTCGAATTTTTACGTGCCACGAATCTTCATCGTTTACTCTTATTTCCATTCATAATTAATTCATTATTTGCATTTAACGGGTATATCTAGATAAATCATCAATTCGTTTGATTATTTTTCTCGGATGATAAAATTATATTAAAATTTTGTAAAAAGAAAAAATAATATATAAGAGTAATGCAATAAATGTGAAAATATATTTATACATTATCGGGTAAAATTACTTCGACCGATTTGCAAATTGATAGAAAGTTGGTTTAAATCGAAGTCGTATCGCGAATTTTTTTTCTTTTCTTTTCTTTTTTATTAATATAATATTTTTACACAGGAAATATTAAAATAATTTCTTTCTCTCGGGCAAATGTAATAATTATTTATTAATCATTACGCGATTAAATATCTCTGATCGTTAGCTTATAATACAGGGTGTTCTGTTATTATAATACAACCGAACGGAAGATGATTTTACAGGGAAAAACATTACAAGTCAAAAATGTAGAATAAAAAATTATTATGTAAGGTTTTTTTTTTTATTATTATTTTTGAGAAAGATATTATCCGTAAGAAAAATGATTATATAATTCGATACAATAAATAAATATTAAATTCAAACAAATTCAAATATATTTAGTCGAGTACGCGTTTATAATTCTCGAATTTCACGATAGGAAAGGAACGAAAAGAAAAAAAAACAAAAAAAAAAAGAGTAAATAAATGAAAAAAATTCTACGAATTAATTCTAACGAATTAAAATCGAATTTTCGTTACGATTTACGCGCATGATGAAATAGTAAAAATAGTTAAATAGAGTGGCAGAAAGGAGACAATTTAAAATGGGGTATAACCAATGTTTTAAAGAAATACAAGTAGATAAAGAGAGAAAGATTATTCGTTTGGAACAACCACGCCTACTTTTACTCGGTGTTCTTTTAAATATCGGTTCATGATCTAAAATAGCTATGTATGTATATATAACTGTAATAGATACAGTTTACCATTGCAATTCGTTTTCACTGCAATTCGCGAACGTTTCACTGGCGACCAAGGATAAAATATTTACTTTCGTTACCGGAAACATTACTTTTTCAAATGTAAACACCTTTTATAGGCGAATAATATAATTTCATATACGTAAAATATTATATTCACATATACATAGAGAGAAAAAAAAAATACATTTGTCATATTTGTGATTGACGATCAAAGTGATTATTTGAATATTAAAATCAATTTGATTTATTTTTGATAAAGTTCAATTAAAATTTATTATCGTGAAACATTACAAAAAAAAAACTAATGAATTTTTTTTGTTGATCTTAAAAAACACATATTATTTTTTATCAAATGATTAGTTTTTACATTTAAAAAATGTTAAACAAATTATACGTAAGTATAAATGGCACACACATTAGAAATTTTTAAATTAATAAATAAACACAATTTGTCAAAAGATTAATTTTTTGAAGAATTGGGGGGGTCCGGTGGTGGTGGTGGTGGTGGGTTGAGGAGGAAAGAGTAAATAAAACTTTACTTTTTAAACGTGAAAGTTCAAACGATTTGTATAATATATGCACAAATGCATTTGAATTTCCGGTATAGAAAATGACAATGACTTTTTCTAGCTAATATTGGTCAAGCCTTTTTAAGAGAAGAGATGAACCAATAGAGAAATTGTTTGCCCAGAAGAAAGAGAGAAAGAGACAGTGTGAGATAGAAGAAAAAAAAAAATAAGAGAAGTTTATTTAGCAATATAGAAGAGTCTTGTTTAAATAACATATCATTCAATCTTTGTTTGTCATTTTTTACGAGCTGGGTGTCAAAGTAACCGAATAATAAGTTTATCGTTAATTAATTTTCACTTTGAAAAACAAAAAAATTGCAATTCTTTCATTCGTTTCTAATTTTCTTTTTATTTTCTGATAAATCACAAAAAAAAGGGTATACTTTCTTGATTGGTAACAAATGTCGTGCGACATTGCTTATGCTAGGTATGACGTCATGAATGCACTTATAGCAATTGCGCAGGCACGAATAAGAGTTATTATAATGTAACCAGGATACTTGTATTATAATACAAATATATGTAAGTATATTCTTATATGTAAATGTATATATATATAATGTAAGTGAACATATATGTACAATTATATATACATTAAATATAATAGATGTTTGATTAGATCTTTTTATAGTTGCATACCACGTATACATGTATTTGTATATTTAGTAATAGGTGATATTTCAAGGATTACTCATGATGCCTACGTATTTTTGATATTTCAACTTGTTCTTAAAGAATTTATATATATTTATTGAATTATTATACACGATAGAGATGAATCGTTAAAATACATGAAAATTCATTGCTTTGAGAAAATTGTTTAAATATAATTAATTCAATATATTGTTTAACAAACATTTCAAATATTTATATTCAATATATTTTATATTCATTATATATTTTATATTATATTCAATAACACAAAATCACGAAAGAGTTTATGATGATTAAAATAATTAATCAATTATTATTATTATTATAATAAAAAAGAACGTTTCTGGATGACAATATCGTTTTTTTTTTATTTTTTTTATTTTTATTATTTAATGGATTGATGTCATGGACAGAAAAGCGAACGTGAAAAATTCTTAGAGAGATGAGAAACGAGATTTTCTTGGCGTTACTCGTCAAGTTTTGCCCATATAAGGGCCAATCAAGCTCGTTCCATCCAACTGGAATCCGATCATGGACTGACCTTCCACAAGAGTTCTTTCATGATGCGTGAGAGTATCTGATCTCGATCCAGGTGTTCGGGAACCGAATAAATTAGTATTGGGTTACATCTTTTCCCTTAGTATCGGGGTACAGGTACATTACAAAATGTATATCCGATTAATTTTAAAATCGATCGATGAATAAAAGATGATCGGTCATTTGAATAAATAAATGTAACATAATATATACATTTTATTTTATTTTTTTTTTTTCAATTATTATACTGAAAGACAAAAAATATTGCGCAAATTGCGAACCCAAAAAATGTTCTTTTTATTTATTTTTGTTTGTTTGTATACTTTTAATAAAATTTCTATTCAAAATATTTTTTATTTTACTCAGTTGCATATACGAATTCTTTTTGTGTTTTATCATTCGTATTATATATAATTTAAATAATAATACAAAATTAAATGATATATATATATTGCGTTTGTTAAAATTAATGAGGAAACATATTTGATACGATTTAATTTTTCTTTTTATTTATATTGAAAAATAATGTTTCAAATTAAATTACAAAGATACACATAAATGTTATATTTGAACAAGTATATTCGTTAATTATTAATAATTTTGATTACAGAAAAATTGAAAGTAACTAGTAACATAAACAACCGATGTTACATTATTTTGTTTAATTTTCGTATGTGTATGTGTTTTATATCGAGATTCGATATAATATGATCTATAATAATATAAAATAAAATAAGATCTGGACGTAGAGTATAAATAAGATTTTTATATGGTTAAATGATCAGTATACTAGTTAAACCACTTTCATCTAAGTCAGTATAATCAGGTGAATTCTTTGATTTTTCATATCCGGTATTAAAGATCCAGTAAATCTGTTGTAATTGACAGTTATTTAACATTTCCCATATATAAAAAGACATTTTCTTTAGATTTGTCGGTTGATCCAAAGTGTTCGATAACGTAATCGATAATATCAGATAACTGGCGGAAATGATTTATTCTTTTTTTGTATTATATTCTTTTTCTCGTGGTCAAGCATCAAATTTTGATTTGAACAATTTGGATTCGGTTGTCTTTTACTGACAACGGATTTACTTGCTTTCTTCTTAGTCACCGATTACACGCTCACCTAAGTTGACGCGATATCGGCAAGTAGTAACACGAGTTTACTACTTGTTACATCGACGATACCTAAATTGGAAAACTATTTTTTTTTTTTTTTTTTTTTTTTTCACAAAAATAAAAGTAAGAGGTAAAGAAAGACCTTGCCACTTTTAATCGATCTAATACGTCGATATATTTCATCGTAAATTACAACGACACGATTGACGTTGTACGTTGACAATGGACGTGTATTTTTAATCAATAATAATGTCATCATCATTATCATTTGAAACCCGAACAAAAATTGTATATTATCAAATATAAATAATATTTATTAGATTTAAAATTAAATATATTATACATTGTATATGAAGAGAAGAAGGATTTTGTTTTATTTATTTATTTATTTATTTTGTTGTTTTCTTTTTTTTTTTTTTTACTGAAAAAGATTTAAAATCGAGATTAATAAATAAAAGTTTTTTAATATAACGATTATATTACAAAAAAAAACCCCCATCCACGGTGTGGGGTTAGTAAAATCTACCTTACCGACGGAGGATTTTTCTAATAACCCTTATTCTACTTTTTATTTCGTAAAGTTAACACTAAAAAAACTTATACCACGCGTGGTCAAATGATCGCGTCCTGTAATGTGTAAAAAATTAATTAATTAAATGTACAATTATTTATTTATTTCTAAATAAAAGAAAGTATATTGTTTATTATATTCAATTGGCTAAAATCTCATTCTATGTTAAAGGTATACGTTTTTTTTTTTTAATCCTTACTTTATTAATAATGTGGTTGTTGTTTACTCGATTGATTTTTCACATCTAATACTAAATTATATTTCATAATTAAAGTTTTTTTTGTGATTTCTTATACATAATTTTCTTCTTCTTCTTCCTCATTTTATTAAGACTTTGTCTTGTTATAATAGTTCTTTTTTAATTGCTATTTCTAGTAACGATTTATTGATAGTATTAAAACGAAAGAAAAGGAAAATGTTTTCTACTTGAATTTCTTCGATAATATATGTAATTTTCATTTGACAAAATTCAAAACAATAATCAATAAGTAAACCAACATTATATTATTTTACATTAATATTAACAACCACGTATACATACATCGATACGACTACATTGGTGACGCATATATGTATCCATAGTACTCAAAGGGTATTATTATGTTTTTAACTGTAAAAGATAGAAAAGAAAAGAAACAGAAAAAATTTTGTAAGAGAAAGACAGACAGAGAGAAAAAAAAAAGAAATTGTTTGAAACAAGGAAAGAGATTATGAACAATTTTCTAACGTTCAAGAGAACTTATCTTAAATCCATCATCATACTGAAGTTCTAAGCAATTTGTCATTTTCAAATCGTCTTGTATGAAAGTACGGCATACGTTTAGAGATTATAGTTAAGTATGTACAACTACTACATCTAGTAGCCGGTTTTATTCTCTTTTTATCGTCTAGTAATGGAACGGGATGCAATTACGTTATACCTCGTGTCCGTCGTCACTCTTAATCTAAGAATAAACTTGGCGCTTGGCTTGTCTTTACTTGGGTTTGCGTGTTTTACCGTAGTATACGCTAATTAGGAAGACGATTTTACTTTTAACTTGTACGATAAAGAAGAAGCTTTGCCACCTTTTTTCTCTTTCTTTCTTTCTTTATTTATTTATTTCTATGTTTATCTCTTTCCTCTTCTTTTTCATTAGCAACTGGTAAGATGTTAGATTCTGCGAACCCTTTCGTACTTTTAAAACCCTTACACTCTTCTTCTTTACTCATTTACATCCTTGAAAAACCAGCAAGTAATATTTTTCTCTATTTTTGTTGATTCATTTAATTTTCATAGATTAATTTCTGGTAAATAATTATTCACCGGGCGTGTAAAAATTTTCATGAAAGATTTTTCATACGATAATAGAAGATAGAAATGTTTGAAATAAAGGATAACCAATAAAAAAGAAAGAAATTTTTGTAAAGCGTTGTACGAGAGTGATATTTTTAATTACGTCGATACATTAAAAAAGAAAAATTGCACGATATTATTATTTAATTTATTTATTAATGAAAAATTGATATTCTCTAACATATAGATCGATTTAATAAGCTAACCGATTTAATAGTCAACGTTTAATTTAACACCCATATCTATGCATAATCTTCTTAGTGATATTTATCTCGTTCGATTATCGTAAATTGGATGATGTTAATCGTTTCGTAAAAGGCTAGTTAAATCGGTCATTTACGTCAAGGTCGTTTTAAAACGAAAGGGAAAATCTTACGTATAATACGTAAATATATATATACACATATATATATACATATATATATATAAACTCGTATAAGAAAGAAAGGATAGTATATCTATAGATCATTTGACATTTTCAACGAAGACTTTCATCCAATGTATGAGTCATTTCCTTCTTCGAGATCGATTGAATGTGGAAAATGGAAAAATAGAAAAATAGAAAAAGTAAAAGTAAAATAAATAATCTTTTTCACACCTATAAAGTTAATACATATTCGAATTTCTCTAAAGTCAATGAATTTATTCGTTTGGTGGAATTTACTTTAAGTGAGATTATGTCTCGTTGCATCGAAAGTATCTATACTAATCTTATCTTGGAGAAATAGATTTCACCATTGTTCGAAGGAACGAACGACACGGGTATTAAAGTGGGCGGTCGTTTCATCGAATTATTTAGAAAGTAGGTTTTCGTACGTGTTGTGTACTTGGGATTAAAATAAAATCATCCCCATTTGAAAATTTTATCTTCCGTAAAATAAAAAAACTTCTGCAAAAAAAAAAAAAGAAAATGAGAGATGAATGAAAAATATGGAAAAATCAAAGTGAACAAATTTGAAAGTTCGTGATTAGTTTAAACGGTAGCTCGATGATTATGATAACCTTATGATCAATTTGATTGAAACGTTAACCTGTAGTTCGATGTTGTTAACAATCTCAGGTTTTATCCGCCTCCATTTCGTCATTGATTTCGCTTGAAACCTCTGATGATGTCACGTTGCCAATTGTGGTAACTCGTTCTTTAGATTCTCTGAGAATAGGTTACTGTAATAAAAAATTATCACTCCTTTCTCTCTCTCTCTCTTAATCATTTGTTTTATGAGATACCAAGTATCTACAATTTACTTATCGTATTTTTATTAACACGACTAATCGTGTATCTGTCCATATCCTTATAATACTAATTATGTTAATGTATTATAGAGATTTTAAATTTATTGTTAATTAGAAATATGAAAATATAATTAATTAATATAATAAAGTGTATATATAATATAATAATATATATATATATTTTTTAATCATTAGAATGTTTTTTAATAAAATTATTC
>NW_014569570.1:568944-573161 GCF_001313835.1 Polistes canadensis
TTTTTACGTATCTTTTATTTTTATTTATTTTATTTTTTTATTTAATTAATCATTAAATAATTGAGATATATTTTAATATCAATGTTATCGATAAGAGTTATTTATTAAAATTTGTCTTAACAATTTGTCAAATATTTCTCTTTCAGATACTAATTCTAATTTTCTTTTTAAATTTACGAATTCACATGATCCTTTTCCCACAAATCAGGATTATTAATTAAATTAATTATGAATCTATTTAAAAAAATCTGAATATATATATATAATAAATATTTAGAATAAATATCTAAAATAAAAAAATTGTTTTGAATTAATTTACAGATTACTATAACGAGGCACGGTACTACAAAAGCAGCCCAAATACCTCAACTACCGACGTGTAAGTACGAAGATAACTTTCTAATTGTGTTGTATTAATTAAGTCACGTCTAAAGAATCAAAGAAAATCTTTTCCACGTGTGAAATATCCGACGATACTTTCCCTATCTATCTATCTATCTATCTATCTATCTATCGTTTTCTCGTAAAAAAAAAAATGAACGTAAGAAGGAACAAATTAAACAACTACAACAACAACCGAAAAAAAAGAAATAAAGAAATAAAATAAGAAAGAAGTATATATATACGACGACTCAAATCACTTTTAGCATAAAAGCCGGATGATCAGATAAATGTGAACACTTTCCATAAGATGAGTACGTGCGCTTTCTAATAGTTTTAAGTATCAACTTACAAAGATGCATCTTCAACACACAAGCTGAAACACAACGAATAGTAATGATCATTTCACATGAGATATACACACACACACACATATTTAATTTATTTACTTACTCGATTTTAATTAATCATAAAAGAGTTTTCTAATTGATCGATCGATTAAATGTACCCACGTGTATGTATATGCAAATGTGTGTTTTGTTATTTCATTGAATTAATTGAAAATTTTAGTTATATCGATTAATAATATTTATATCGTTCGAGATAGATTGATAGAAAATATAAAAAATAATATTTTAATTATATAATCACAACTTTTTGTTTTTATGACACCTATTTGATTTGTTTTAATTATTCTTGTATTTACACACGTCTGTGTGTAATATATAGAAGATTGAGTTAGTATCGTTCGGATCGGTTAAAGTAGATAAGGGTATACAAAATTATTAATATAACTATCCGGTTTATATTGGTTATATTATGGTGTTGAAGTTAATCATGTTGTTCGAGTTTTAATAGTCATTAGTTTTTCCTTTTCTTTACTTTTTTGTAATTTTTTTTCTTATCCTATATATTTCTTTTTATGGTTGTTTTTTTTTTTATGATCATCTTTTATATGCCAGTTTTGTTTATTTGATTTTTCGTGTATTACTATTACGATCACAATCTTCTAATTACAATAATAACAAAATTGTTTTATTATTGATAATTTTCAATCTATTCAAATATATTTTCAAGTCTTCGTAAATATGAAAATAATATTAAAGAAAACATTACGATATAACTTTTATATGTATAATTAAATAAAAAAAGTTGGAAAGGTATATTTAAAAAAAAAAACACAAAAACGTACACACAAATATATATCATATGCGTGTAATTTTAGAATAAAGTGCGATATTTAAAAAATAAAAAAGTAAATAAAAACAAAATTAATATAAAAATTCAGAGAAAATAAAAAAGTTAAAAATATTCGTGGAAATTACGTAAACGTAAAATGGCAAAGTGGGTGGGTGGGTGGGTGGTGTTGGTGCATCTGTAGTTGGCATCTTTGTCGAAGAAAGGGAAAGGAAAGGGAAAGGAAAAAGATAAGAACAAATAAAAAGAAAAAAAAGAAAGGAAAAAAAAGGTTTCGTTCGGCTTTCCAGACGAGCGACGACCTTCCTTGGAAGACATTGCTTTTGCTGGAAGGTGAACGCAACCCATGGTGACCTAGATTCTCGTGTGGACGAGAAGAGGAAAGGGGAGTAAGGGGGGGAGAAGAATCGCGAGAGTAGAGTGAGAAACCGAACACGGGAGATATAAACGTTGTTGATGAAAGAGTAAGAAAGATGGATGACGATTATAAGCAATTGAGAGAGAGAGAGAGAGAGAGAGAGAGAGAGAGAGAGAGAGAGAGAGAGAGAGAAGATTCAACGATTTCCTTTTTGAGATCAACGAGAATCGAAAGTTTCTGCCCCCGGCCACAAAGCCAAACACTTTCAACCTACGAAACCTTTTACCGAATAAGGTTTTACCCCAAAATTTCACTTTTCTTTCTTCCACACACACACACAGACACACATCTATTAGAAGTAAAATAATAATAATTATTTAAATAATATCATATAGTAATTGTATAATAATTTTATATATGATTGTAATGGTAATAGTGAGATAAGATGTGGAAACACATAATTTGATAATTTAGTATTCATAAAAATTCATTTAATATGATATATAATAATAATAATATAATAATTTTGTATGTAATACAGAATATAATAAGTAATAATAATATGGTGTAGAAATTAATTTGATATCTTTTTCAAACAAATTTATTGTATATATATTATAATATAATATAATAATTAATATTAATAAACTGTAAAAAAATGAATTTGATATCATTTTAATAGAAAAATGTAATATTTATTTAATATCATATATAATAATATTATAATAAATATTATTATTATTACGACAACGCGACAGAGTGAGAAGAAAATAAAAAAGAAAAGGGAAAATAAAAGTAAAACATGAATAAAATATAATGAATAAAAATAAAAATTGAAATCCGATCGAGATCGATGGATTTAGATCATTCGTGATCTCCCTCGAGGCTAACAAGTACTCGACGACACGACGATGAAATGTAATAAGATCACTATGTATATGTATGAAAGATCATCAACCTTCTGCGTACAATTTTCTTCCTTGTCTTTTCTTCTCCCTTGACATTGACGAATTGAAAGTTTTTTCCTTAGTGCAACGGGGGATTCTTATCGTACTCTTTACATACATACATACATGCATACATATATTCATACATACATGCATTCATACATTCATGCATATATACATGCATGAATACATATGTATCCTTGGATTTTTGTATTTTTTTTTTTGATTTTGTTTTATTTAGGTTAGTTTAATTTTGTTTCTTCTTTTTATTTTATTTTGCTTCATCGATGACGTGAAAACTAAGTACATATTCTACCAAATCGTAAATCAAATGTCCTACCTTCTATCTTACCTGCCATTCGCGTACGTGTATCGAGATTATCTGATAAATTTCAAACGAGGTACGATATAACTCGAAGAAGATGAAGAATTTAATTTTATTTTCGTCATTTTAAACGTATCACGTATACAAATTTTAATTACGAAAAATACAACCAAAAAAAAAAAAGAAAAACACAAGCGGGATTTATCTTACACAATGAAATGATGTATTTTTATTAATCACTTACTTTCTTTCAAAAATTAATCAATTAAATATTTATAATAATATCAATACACTTTATTGTTTCTTTATAAATAAAAATGATTAAAACAAATCATGAATTTATCTATTATATTATTATATTTTTCCTGAAATTAAAAAAAAGATGTGAAAAGTATTACGAACGATTATTTTCCAAGAGAGAATCTTTAATAGCATCATCGGTGGTTCTCGTGGTATCTCACAGAAGAGAAAATCATTCCTGACGAGAGGAAAGTGGAATTTTTTTTTTTCTTTCTTTTTTTTTTTATGTTTATTCTTCGTTTTATTTTACACGAACTTATGTTCCTCGCATACGAACGAGCATTTCGTTCATTCTTCTTCGAGTTGTGAACTACCGTTCACAAACTATTATTCTCACGTATGTTTGTTGTTATACATATATATGTTATATACAATCAACATGTGTATTTACATATTTATAAGCCTATTGCGTTGGGCATTACCACCCTGTCGTACATTTAATATCTGCCTTACTTACTATCTTATTTTTTTTTTTTTATTATATTTTCATGTTTTTACCAAGAAGGTAACAAACACGGAAGCAGAATGCTTGAGAAAAATTGTTTGTATTATAGAAATCACGTTCAACAATTTACCAAGGTAATACGAAAAACAATGAATATATTGTTAATACGTTTTTCTTCCTCATTTTCTTTTTTTTTTTACTTTACTTTACATAATAATACGTTATTTTAATATATTTGTTTATTGAAATAAAATTATCTTGTTC
>NW_014569570.1:573436-575359 GCF_001313835.1 Polistes canadensis
CTTCCTCATTTTCTTTTTTTTTTTACTTTACTTTACATAATAATACGTTATTTTAATATATTTGTTTATTGAAATAAAATTATCTTGTTCGGTGTTCGCGTTTCATTTCTTTTTTTTTTTTATTCAATAAAAATTCCATCATTTTGTATAGATCATTAAATTTATTATTTTCTTTTCTTTTTATTAATCAGATATTAATTTTTTTAAGATGATTATTTTTTGCTTTAATAAGAAATTAAATGAATTTTGTTATTATTGAGAATGATTAGTATAATAAGGATGATACTTAACGAGTTGAGAAAGCCTCGTTAAACGTTTAATCGCTGAGAGAGCATAAGATCGGTTAAACAATGAAACAAGGTCGTATATGTTATTTTCAAAAAATTTATGATCATGGGAACGAACATGAAAATTGAATTTCTCCTTATTAGGCTTAGTTAAGAAAGATGATTTTTTCTATTAAATTTATCTTGATATTAAACATTTAACGTAGATGTGAAGTAGTTTTCGATTAGCATAACTAACCGTTAAAGGAGTAAATATAATATTTATTTATTAATAAAAGTAAAAAAAAAAAACAATTTATATATCAATTTATATTTTATTACTAATTGTGTCTGTGTATGTGTGTGTGTAAGAGAGAAAATTATAAAATGATTAAATTAAATAATATTCTCTCGAAAATAAAATAATGTATCACGTAGATTTATATTCGAAAAAAAAAAGAAAATATTATATTTTTTATTCGATAAGTTGTGTACGAATATAAGTCGAATTTGTATTCTCGATATGTAATACCTAACGATAGATTTAATCGTAAAATTTCTAATATGGTATAGAATAACATAAATGGTTAACAATAGTTATAAGTTAAAACATGGAAATATTATAATGATATTCTAAGGATAAACATATTGCTTATATTTTAGCATTGTTTCCAAATTTTTTTCTCTTGTATATATGTTATACACGAACCAATGGGAGGAAAACGTGTATCTCATTGTTTAGAACTCAAGAAGAAGTAGAAGAAGTAGAAGAAGTAGAAATAAAAGAAGAAGAAGAAGAAGAAGAAGAAGAAGGTATCGAATCGATGCATAAATCTTATCTTACCTGTACGTGTGTCAGGTGTAATAAGTGTAATCGTAAGTCTTGTAGTTTGTAAGTTATACACGACTTAGGTACTGAGAAAAACACATACTTACGAGTTTTATCATGCGAGATAACCTGGAGAAATTTATCATCTCGTTCCTTTTGCAGATCACGCCTACGTTTATATATAGATTTTATTAAGTCGTTTCAATTTGAATCATTATAAATCTGATAAAGATTATATACAAATAACGATAATATTTGTATGCTATTATAACAATTTTATTATTATGTTTTTTGTTTTTTTATTTTTATTAAATTATTATTAGTATTTAAATATAGATTATTATATATAATATATTATTTAATATACTGCAATTTATATATATATATTTCAAATTTATATATTATTAATAATTTTTTAAAAATATTCTTTTCTTTTACAAATCACAACCGAACAAAGTTTATTATATTATTATTAATATAATTAATGATTTACCCCATACTTTCCAAATATACATGTATTTTTTTGACCTTTCTTTTTTAATACTAATTAATTTCTTCAAATTTTTATTAAAACTGTATTAATATTATTTACAACAGCAACAACAACGAAAATATTTTTCCTAGTAGTATTAAAAAGTAGTTTTTTATTACCTTTTGAAAAGAGATTGAAACTTTCGCGTAAGAATGTAAGTATAAATTGATTAACTCATCCTAGATCTTTCGTTGACTTCGTAATCATTTATTTTTAGCTATTAACATAACATATATATATATATATTGTATTTTTTTTTATTCATGGAAACTAAAAGGAAATATAATATATCATTA
>NW_014569570.1:576504-585065 GCF_001313835.1 Polistes canadensis
ATAATATTAACGTGAAGGAACAAAAAATTGTATTTAAACTTTGATATCAAAACAATTGTCTTATTACTTATAACAATGAATAATAAAAAAAAAGAAGAAGAAAAAATGATAAAACATTTTTAGTTGATAGAAATTAATTTTATCATTAATGACGTTAATAATTAATAAAGATATATACCTTAAATCACATTGGTGGAATCATTGGAACGAAAAATTATCGATCATGAGTTCAATCATTCGGAAGATCACTTCTTAAATGATTCATTGTCCTTCATCAAGTTATTCATGATTTATATATCACGTTGTTGTTATACTCTTCTAGTTTAGAAGAAGGCTGAGAATGAGAAGGGGGTGGGTGGGGGTTAGAGTGAACGAGAGGGGGACCACTATGGGGATTTCTTTGTTCGACATAGACAAATTAGTCATCGATGTTAAAACAGGAATGAATGATAGAAATAAAATGGAAATAGTTAGACAAATAGAGAAAATATTATTGCATAGTCATTCTAATATCATCATGAACCATCTTTGGTTGAAAGATTAAGACTGTAGAATATATTTTCCTGTCAGCAATATAACTTACCATATCGGATTCTCGTAACGATAACGAATGTAACAAGATGGATGAGTTAATGAGAAGAAGCCTAATCTGTATAAGATCAATCGTTGAAATGATGTCGTTATAACAGAGAGTATTATAATTATTTGTTATTAACGTAAACGATGATACTAGCTAAGCATCTTCATACGGAATCTTATTGTCTTGGAACTAATGGATTTCTTCCAACAAGTATATATATATATGTATATGTATATATATATGTATTACCTACTTCAATTTCTAACTCATAAACCCTGACTCACTTGCATGAGATTTTATTTCGAAGAACCTTGACGAATGAAACAATGCATTTTAATGTGTTTTATACAATTAAAATGATAATTTATGAGTTATAACAAATATTATGACAATGTTTTAAATTGAATCATTTTAATTTGAAATTTAATTGATGTTATAATAATTGTAAGAGATAAATGAGAATAATTTTTGTCGTATTATATTTATATTGCTTTTGTATAAACAATGATAGGAAATCTTTTGAATAGGATGAAACATTTCAATCGAAGTAAAATGAAAGAAAATTTTTGTTTTGTATTTATACAAGAATAATTATATTATATGATACGGATGAGATATATGTTTTTCCTAACAAAATTCTCTCCCATTTATTTGTAATATAAAACGATAGGTATTTTTTTCTTTTGTTATAAATATATATACATTATTTTTAAATTTATTTTATCGATGGGATATAAATTTGTTGATATAACTGTTGGATTTTGTAGAGAACAAAATAGATTTTGTATTGAAACAAATTTTCTGTATTCTTTTTGGGAGAGAAGGGGAAACAATTAAATTTAATTAAATATGTTAGATAATTTAGATATAATAAAATCATTATAGAACAATAATAATAGATATTAAACGTGACAAATTATTATTCAAAAATATATCATAAATTCGATTATTGTATATATAACTCGTAGAATTAATTTCTTTTTCTTTTTTAAATTGAATAGTAATTGAATATATTCATGTCAAATAATTTCTTTTATCGTAGTTATATACCGTTGTAAGATATAAATTCTTATCTAGTATATATCTAATATTTATAAAATTCTCAAAAGAGGGTAAATAACAGTAATAGGTCATAGATTCGACGGATTTCGAGCGGTATTCCGATGTTATATAGGAGAAACATACAAAAAATCATAGAAATGAACGATCTGACGATAAAAGAGGCCGAATGAACGTACAAATCGGTGAAAAACGATGATCGTTTTTAACTGTCCATCTGTGGTTGTTTGTACATATATACATACATATATATATATATATAGATATATTTGTGATCCTAGAAATACTTGTACCGTTTTCCCTTTGGTCTTGGCTGTTCGAAGAGATAACGGTATTTCTTGCGTAGAATTCTAAGCAATTCTTGACTGTTCTTTCATACACCGTTTGCGTAATAATCAATTTGACTATGAACGTCATTTATATCTCAAAGTCACAATTCGAAACGAAAATAATATATATATGTTTGTAAATTTGTTATCGATGTTTGTGATCGATTATTAAAAATTCAATATTAAAATAAATTTTAGGTCAAGAAAGAGGCAATCGATTCGTCTCACATTAAATCATAAAAATAATCCCGTTAGAAAGAATGATACTAGTTTTTTTATTTTTTTTCTAATTTGTTATGCATAATATAAAATAAATCATCTAAAAACACGAATTTGATTAATTCGTAATTAGCACGATTGATGTTAAAGAATGTTGCGTATAAAAAGTAAATAAAAGCAAATGTAATCGATTAGAATGAAATATTACAAACCCCTTAATATTTAATTGTTTAATTAATTAAATAATTGTCTAACTTACAACGAAATTTAAATGTATAAAAGTAACGTAACGAAATATTTAAATAATTCATTTGAATTTTGAATAGATCGTACACACATTTGAAAGTAATTATTTAAAAAAAAAAAAAAAATATTTAGATAATTGATTTGAATTTTGAATGGATCTTACACACACTTGAAAGTAATTATTTTAACAAAAAGAAAAAAAAAAAAAGAGAGATAGAAATGAACATGATCGATAATGATTCGTGTTAAACCTAATTGACGGGTTATTTAGTATATCGAAGGGGGGAAGATAAAGATTATTTTTTTACAATATTGTTTCTTTCTTTTTTTTTATTTTTTCTCCTTTTAAAACAAAATAATAATTCTCCTCAAGGAGTAATATTATATTACAACACAGTGTAAGAAATATTAATAAAATATATATTTAAACATAATATAATATCTGTGAAATTTTTTTCGAATAAAAATCAAAAGGAATAAATTGAAAATAGAAATGACTATGAGAATAGTATGGTCGAGCGGTGTCATTAATTACGCAAACAACAAGCGTTACAGGCCGTTGGTTGTTACTATACTCGCTTATGTTATGTTACAAGGGGCAAAGTGAAAAATTTTACGAGCAGGAAATCGCAGAGAGGAGCCTGTTGGGTGTTTCAAAGACGGGAAGAAACGAGCATGCATGCATGGGGGGCTATCTGTTTTTTTTTTGTTCTTCCGACGAATGATGGCATCCTTTTAAATTATCCTGCTGTTAATTTTCTAGTTGTTTTCTTGGTATCACTGTTGGCTATCACCGGTTGATTGTTGTTAATGAATAAAACATTAAGTTTCTGGTATCATACGACCTTGGACATTAAATCGAGATACCTTTAAAAGATCAACTGGAATTTCCATGGTTATGATACGGTGAGATCTGGTATTACAATCGTGTTTTTGCAAGAATATTCTAACCACAACGTGTTGATCTAATGTTAACCTTTATAACGTCATGTTTTAATTTGATATATTTTATATTACTGGGAATATTAGTTTTTTCTCTTTTTTTTCAAGTGAAATTTCTTAAGTTGTTATAGTAAAAAGAAAATTTTATGATACGATATGAAAAAAGTTAAAGAAATATATCAGTTTATTGGTTGATTTCAAAGAGGATGGTACTTCAAACTTATACTACGTACTTTTCAATTGTAATATACATTTTTTTTGATTAATTAACAATCATTTAATGTATATTTTATATTCTAGTATACTTTACTGATGTTTTAGATCGTTTAAATTAAAAACGTACCTTTTCAGTGATGACTTTCCATTGAAAATGTTTACTTAATAAAATATTTAATCGAAATTATGTTTATTCGAAGTATATGTAATTTTTAAACAAATGTAGTTTGTGTTATACTTATTTTTTAATAGGTATTAAATTTATTTTAATATTAAAAAATATTTAAATAATAAAAAAAATAGAGGACGAGTAATTGTTAAACATGAAAAAATATGTTATTTCCACCTGTTATACTAACATGTATGATTTTAAGGAATACTAACTGTTTATACGAATAATTTGATTATTTTTCACATGATAATACGTTATCGTTTTATTTTTATATCGCAAAGTACATTCATTTTTCTTTTTATCAATATTTTTAATTAACAAATCTAGTCTCTAACATATTTAAATACATTATCATATAAAAGTTTGAATACATATGTATAATTTAATAATATAATTTATATATTATACTATATATATTCTTATTTAGAAATAATAGTTCTCTTATTTATAAATACTATGCATCATTTTTAATTTTATTTTATTACAAAATCAATCATATTATAAAAATGAATATTTACTTAAAGATAACTTACATTTATTATTATTTAATTATATTACAAATTTCATATATACAAGAAAGAGATTTCTTGTTAAAAATAATATTCCGTTTTGATAAATCAAAATTTATATTTGACCATTTAATTACGAATTAATATTCTCATATATGAAAATAATTAAAATTCCATACGATCGATGAGAAATTATTCCGTCAAATTATTTTCATCGATATAATATTATTATAACCTACTAGACACATTTATCACATAGAAATAGAACTAATCTAAGTGAGTAACAGTAATGTTAATAAATCTTAGTATATACGATGATTGCAAATAGAAACGATGAGAAATTAACCGACGGACAAGAGGAACCCGTTCACTTTATCAGTACGTTTCAAAGCGGATATTACTCTTTCTCTCTTTCTTATTTTTATTTCCCTTTCTTTTCTTTATTTTTTTTCTTTTTTCCTAACAACGAAGTAGCAACGAAGCGTGTCGATCCAAGGCTACGAGAGAATCCGAGTTTAGGTCTCTTGGAAAATAACGTGGCCTTTTTTCTTCCTTTTTCTACTTGTAAAAGGCCACCGTTGTTGTTGTTCTTGTTCTTGTTGTTGTAGGGTAAAATAAATGAACCAAAAAAATAGATAAATAAAATGCAAGAAGAAGATAGGAATAGAAAGAGAAAAGTATAAAGAAGAAAAGATGTTAAGGATTTTAATGAGTGTTGTTTACTGGTCAAAGTATATTCAAGGATACTATAGATGGATCGTAATTGGTCAAAAAAAGAAGTAAATCGCAGGCAGGAACCTTTGTGTTAAGAATTAACGCGTTTTGTTTGAAGAAATATATATAAGATAGATGGATAGTTATGCGTTAGTTTTGAAATTGGGTCGAATGTTTGTTTTTTCTTTTTTTTCTTTTCATTTACCACCAACGTCGTACGCCATCTTGTATTTGTTTTACTGGAGAACAGTATAAGAGAAAGAAAGAATAAATGAATGAAAGAAAGAAATAAAGATGTAAAAAGATTCATGTTCATTGTTGTTACTATCGTTGATGAGTCCGTTCGATCCTGATCTCTCGTAGGATTTCTTTTACCTTAATTTAATGAAATCCCCAGGATGATTCTACGTTTCTTTACTTTTCTTTTTCTTTTTCTTTTTCCTTTTTTTTCTTTTTTTTTTTTTTTTACATTCCCTACCTCGTTGATTTTTTTTTCGTTTCTTTTTCTTTTTTCTTTCGTTAAGAGTAAACATCGGTGGATCGGATCCCCCCATTGTTGTTCGTCGAAGAATGGTTGTTGCCAGAGTAAAAGGGAATTGCTGCAATTACGATAGTTCGCGTTGATACGTACCTCCACGTTTCCTTTCGATCTCTCTTTCCGATTCGACGTACTAATGTTAACCTATGTATTTGTACATATATGTTGTTAGAGATATATATATATATATATATATATATAAATGTTTATATGTGGGTATAGTTACAGACAAGTGATACAATATGGTATCCATAAAAAACAATATGGTTTGAACAATCTTACATATTTGATCATTTTTCTTCTTCTAAATTTATTTGAAAAGTTTTGGTAAATATATTTTATACTTAGAATAAATCAATTTTAATGATTCTTATATTACAAAAAAAAGTATGTTCTTTCGTCTACGCGTAGAATACTTTGTCGAGTTATAAATTGATCTGCAAMGGTTYAAAAAATGTCAAAGAATGCAATGCAGTAAATTGTACATCTTTTCAATTTCTTTGAAAAGTTTTGGCAAATATTTTTTATACTAAAAGTGAATAGATTTTAATGAAACTTATATTAAATTAAAGTATTTATTGTAAAGTTATTTTATATGTAAATATAGTTAGAAAGAAGTAATACAATATGGTATCCATAAAAAACAGCATGATCTGAACAATGTTACATATTTGATCATTTTTCTTCTTCAAAATTTCTCATTATCATTATCATTATTATAAATGAAGAAAAATCATGGGATTGTAACCATAACGTCTCTTATATTTTCTTCTCTCAAATGTACAATAAAATTATTTTCCCTTCTGTAATAGAATTAAATAATGTTCTTTATTAACATACGTAATCCAATAATTAATTTTTTTGTTATTATCGATTAACCCCCTTTTACGAAGGAAGAACTTTAATTACACGATTTTTTTTTTGTTTCTTTGTCGGTAACGCGTATTATAGCAAATAACGAAACAAAACCTTCAAGATATCTATCTCAAGGTCGTGCCAATTTTTGTCGCTATTTCTAAAGAAAAACGTTTCCATGAAAATTGAATCGTTTTCTTCGGTAAAGTCGATTACGGTATACCCCGTTTACTTGGATACTCCATAAAAGTAGGAGGAAAAGGAGTAGATGAGGGTGGGGGGGGGGCATGAAGAAGAGGTGAATCTTTCGATCTTCCATGAAATTGTTGCAATTTTATCTTTTACACTGCACTTATATTTACTTCTTCCTTTTTTCTTTCTTTTTCCATCCCCCATAGAAAAAGAAGAAGAGATACAGGAACGTTATACGTTATTTTACGGTATATTCCATAAACAGTTCTTAGACAACAAACAGGATGTATTTTAATGTATTAAAAATTAAACAAAAAAGAAATAAAATAAAATAAAATCAAATAAAGAAATCATCTTTAAATTACTAGTGTTGAAGATAATAAATAGATAATAAAAAAAAAAGAAAAAAAAAGAAGAGATGGAATGAAAATTTCTCATTTCCTTTAGCCAATCCTCGTTTTATTATACTACCACGTCGTAAAATACTTGTTATTAAAAACTATTACCAACTAACTAACCCTATGTTTTTCTATGCACGTTTGAAAAATACTTCATTATTATATAACGAGATACCGTTTAATAGCAAACCTTCGTACGTCAATAAATTTTAAACGTTTCTTTTTTTCTCTCTCTCTCTCTCTTATATATTTTTTTCTTTCTCTCTTATCACACGGATCGTAATTCAACGATTTTCTAATTTACTTAATGTATCCTGCGTGAATGCACGCAGCAAGGATGTCCTTGCGAAGATGCACATCAACGTAACATTTAATTCATCGATTACGTAACGATTCGCATGAACGATCGCAAATGTAATTTGATTGATGATTGATTTCCTCTTTATCATCTTCTTACTATATCCTTCTACCGTACGTGATCGAATTTAGAATTTTTTTGTTTATCTATTTACGAGATATAATTGTTTTATAAAGTTTGATTTAATATATAATATTAAGCTTAAAGTTCATATGTTGTATTATATATTTATATTCTATGAATAAATTAAATATATATATTCTTTGTTTTAGTATTAAAAAATACGTGCCAGGTGTTTAAGAAAATTCTATTATGTTTGTTTTTGATTTTAATATTTTGTCTTCTATTTATTTAAATATTTTATACTTCGATACAGAATATATAATATTTTGAAAGTTGATTTATCAACAAAGAATTGATTATAGTTCTTCATATGTTAAATTCTAAATTTTCATAACCTTACTAAACCTAGAAAAATTGCTATTAATTATATATATATATATAGATAAAATAATTTTATGAATTTATTTTATGTATAATTCGAAACAAAATTTTTATCGAACTAGTAACGATAGAATAAAATCAAAGCTGATCAAGTTTATAATGTTTTCTTTTTTTTTTTTTAAATCTGCACGAATTTTTCCGTCAACGTGTGTATTATTGATAGAATAGATTTTAAAAAAAAATTTTGTTTTTTATTTATATTATATAGGTGTATGAATAAAAATTATTTGAACGTGGTGAGACGAGATGAATTTAATATAAGAATTAAAATTCGCGAACGTGTTATTCCTCTTCGTAAAATTAACAACCAATGGGTGATCGAGGAGAAAAAAATGTATCCGATGATTTTCTTTCTTTATTTTTCTCATTTTCTTGATCCTTCTTCTTGATCCTGCTACGTTCGACTGGTGTCGAGTTACAGGAAGCCACTTCGGTGTAGATAACTGTACAATTAATTACGTGCTGTCCGCCATAATCGTTCATGCTTTTTCTACAGTGACTAAAATAAAAAAAAAAAAAATAAGCAAATTCATGAATGTATTCAACACGATAATGACAATGATGCTGATGATGATGATGATGGTTAAATACGAATATATATAATATATTTTCTATAATAATTTTTCAACGTTATTTTAATATTATTATTATTATTTATTTTTCCTTCTTTATATTAACACACTCGTGGTTTATCATAATTTAATATATCCATTCTTTTAATATTCTTTCA
>NW_014569570.1:587340-589599 GCF_001313835.1 Polistes canadensis
TAAATTATAATAATATAATGTTCTATATTCTTATATAAAAAATTATTAAAATAAAAGTAATAAATCAGAATGTCGTAACGATAAAATGAAATAAAGAATAGATAATAGAATTAAGTTCGTTCAATTAAAAGTTACGTGACATTAAAGAGAAGGATTAAATTAACAAAAAAAAAAAGAAAAAAAAGAAAAAAAAAGTCGTGACTTTCGAAATATCTGTTGCACTGTTAGCTTCTGTAATAAGATGAGCGGGATGATCATGCAAATAAGGTGGTAAATTTGAGATCGTTACTGAGGTTAAATTCTCATTACATTTTTTTTCTTTCTTCTTTTTTTTCTACGAGTTCTTCGTCACGAAGAACTTATTTTGCGATTAAACTTTAACCTCCTACCTCGAACCCCTTCCCCCTTCCCCCCCTCACCCATCCACCCGCCGTTTGTAAATTAATTTGAGAATTTTACAATTATTTTCTTTCGTGTTTGAGTTGTTTTTTTTTCTTGTTTTCTTCCATTTATTATTTTATCCTATTATTCGTCTAATTTTTCGTTCGTGAATTATTCGTTAGATTTGTTAGTTGGGTTCAATGAAAGGAAAAGAAAAGAAAAGAAAAGAAAAAAAAGGGAACTTATTATTCGCGTTGACAGGAAGTTGACGATTGGTTGGCAGTCCGATATATTATGCAGCTCGTGTTCATCGCAGTGCATTAAAATCTCACGCACGGAGGGTACCGAGTTCTTGCATAACTGTGCGTCTCGGTACGTCGACTTTCGGTATTGTAACGTGTACACCCACTACACCATCGGTTTATCTCTACGTGTCCTTTATTTTGTTACTTATACTTTTTCTACTTTTTCTTCTTTTTCTTTTTCTTTTTCTTCTTTCTCATGGATCTATTTATTTTCCCTTTCTTTGTAATTTTATTTGTCTTCAATCATTCGTACAATAGACGCGTTACGTTTAATGAATGGGTGATGCGTTTTATCGTGAGAAACGATTACAATTTGTTGTTTTTTAATAGTAAATAAATTTAATCGAAAGTAGTTATTATTTGATAAAAGAATATATGAAAATGGTGAACGAATAATAGGATTTTTTGGTGACAATTGAAAATTGAAGAGAGATTAATATTTAATTTGTTATTATTAAATATATTAAATCGAAAATATTTATTATTTGAAAAAGAATATACAAGAGAATGGTGAATGAATAGAAGGGTTTTTTTTGGTGACAATTGAAAATTGAAGAGAGATTAATGTTTAATTTTGTATTATGAAATATATTAAATCGAAAGTATTTATTATTTGATAAAAGAATATAATAGAATTTTTGCGTGACTTCTCGGTATAACAATTTTATTGAATATTGAATAATTTTTTTCTGCAAAAATTTAAGGAAAAAAAAAAAAGAATTAATTTTGTAATAAAAGTAATAATATTTCTTTTTCAAAACACAAATATTAATATAAGATAAAGAACTTAAAAAAACAAAACGAATGAGATAACTTATTCAAAATTTGTTAAATAAATATATTAAATTTTTTCCAACACAAAATAATAAATAAATTATATATATAAATGTAAAGAAAAAAAATTGTATCGATTCGTTTCCATTCCTTTTTTTTTCTTGTTAAATTTAACGAGCTCTAAAAAAAAAAAAACAAAAGAGAGAAAAAATATACGCGTACACGTTTTATTTGCAAATTCGCAGAAATAAAGGATTATTCCCGTTTCATATGATTTCCCGTAAAAAAAAAAAAAAAAGGAGGTAGATTTTATTAAGTATTATATATTTATATTCACTCACAGGAGAACGCTCTTTGCACATAATTATAGAACGTAACGTATGTGCGTGCGAGTGGTTCGCGGATGCGTGTAACGTCGAATTAGCATTCCTGAATTCTAGTAAAACGGGTGGTGGTGAGATGTTTTTCTATGGAATAAATGAACGAACGAACGAACGAACGGTATATCTACTTTTTACGTTATTCGAACAAGATGGTCAAGAAAAATCTTATCATCTTCTCATGAATAATCAATGTGATCTTCTTCGATGACGTATACACCTTTTAATCTTTTATAGAATTCTCATAGATTTAGAAAAAAAAAATAATAATAATAATAATGAACGTGTAATATGAAATATGTATTTAAATATTAATTATATCCTGTCGAATGATATATTTTTTAGTTGTGAAGAAAAATTTTTAAAATTATTATACAAAAATGAATTTTGTATTTTAATTGAATACGATAACTTTGTTA
>NW_014569570.1:590014-592666 GCF_001313835.1 Polistes canadensis
CTTTTAATTTCATTTTAAAATAATTTCGATTTAAAAATATCGAATATTTTTTTAAAAAAGATTCACATTAATCAAACCAAATAGAAATATTATTCAAATAAAAATACATTTCATCGAAATAATATTTCATTACAAAATTCGAAAATAATGGATGACGTAGAGAAATAAATACGACCCAAAGTTTGTGATTTTTCGATATACGTTATACTACGAACGGAAAACAAATAGAAAAATAAAAAAAAGGATAAGACCGGAAATTGAAACTCGCGTGTCGTATGCGAATTACGAAGAGGAGAAAACCTTGACACGCCTTTGTGTCGTTCCTTCAGGAACTTCAACTTCCTTCCTTCTTCTTAGAAAATAAAAAAAAAAGAAAAAGAAGAAAAAGCAAAGAAGCAAGAAATGAAAGAAAGAAAAAGTGAAAAATGGGGAATGATCATTGACAAGAAAAGAAAAAAAAATAGTTAAGAAATAGGGGGTGGTGGGGGGTTGGGGGTTGGGTGGAGAACGAGACAAACTACGATGACAACGACCAACAACATTAGTTCATTACCATTTTTACGATCGTTCTGCGCCGGTGCTAACATCACCGACGTTTCTTCTTCTCCTTCTTCTTCTTCTTCTTCATGAAACGAACAAAGAAAGGAGTTCTCTAGCCATGGAAACGGACCTTAAGGTCAAGTACCCTAGACTTCCGGCGTGACTTGGGCACCACACCGAGTCTCACTGTCGCAGTTAAAATGTAGCCTCTATCTTTCTGATTCACCTTTCGTGATAACAATCTTTCTCTCTCTCACTCTTTCTATTTCCCTATTCCTCTCTTTCTTTCTTTTTCTCTATTTCCTCATTCCCCTCTCTTTCTCTCTTTTTTTTCTTTATTTCTGTTTCCCTATTCCTCTCTTTCTATCCTTGTCTCTACTTCTGTGTGTTCCATCTCTGTCTATTTCTCGATTACCTCCTCCTCTTTTATTCTTCCCCCCTTTTTCTTACCTGTAGATCCTACTCCTTCCTATTTCACGCCTTTTTACACGCGAATTTAACCTCTCTTTGTTCTTATCTTTCTCTTCTCTTCTTTTCTTTTCTTTTCTTTTCTGTTTTTTTTTACTTCTTCTTCTTCTTAATCTTCTTTTCTTTTTTTTTTTATTTTATTTCTCGACTCATCATGATGGATTTGATTAATTGTACTAACATATATGTATTGTATATAGAATTTAGTTATTTAATTGTAGGGGATTTTATACGTAAAATAAAAATAATATTATTTTATTTTTCTCTCTCACACGAATGTATGAAAATAATATATATATATATTATTTGTGTGTTATATATTATGTAGGAAATTATTATAATGAGATGTATTAATTATAATATTATTATTATCGTTTTATTTAGATTCGATTTGTTATATTTGTTTCTTTTGTTTCATTTTACGATTAGATGATTTATATTGCGCAAAGAATATTTAAAAATAGGAATGATTTGTTGTATTATTCGTTGTTTTAATTTATACCGATGTTTCTTTTTTTTTTTGATCGAAAAGTTATTTAAATATTCTCTTCTCTCGATTTATTTCGATGATTTGCAAGCATAAAAAGAAGAACAAAAAAGGAAAGGAGATCCATAAATTAAGATTAATTTGAATTATTCTAGTTATTATAAATTGTACGCGAATCTTTCACATAAATCAATTATAATGAATTTAATGATTTTAAAATAGTTTCATTTTATTCGCGAATAAATTACAAACAAAATGTATAAACGATTAAAAAGTATCCGGGGAGAGGGGGGGCGGAAGAAATATTTATTGAAGATTAAACAAATATTTTTTTTTTTATTTTAAAAAGAAAATAGAATAAATTAAAAACAACATATGTATAAATAATCAAAAGTATTTTGGAAAAAAGAATAAATATATTGAATTTTAAATAATTATTTTATTTAAAAAAGAAAAAAGAATATCAATGACAATGAATTTTTTTTCGAACGAAATTTAAAAAAAGGTGAGATGAAAGTTATTAAAGATGATTTTACAAATTTTTCATCATCATCTAAGTTTTCTTTCCCTATTTAATATTCCTGTTTATTGGGGGACCGTTATACGAGTGATATCGAGATACTAAAATAATCGTATGAAAGTGTAAAAGAGATGAGGAAGATGATCAAAAAGAAGATGAAGAAGAAGAGGAAGAGGAAAAGGAAAAGAAAGAAGAGTAGGGAAGTGGCCGGTCAACGAACCCACAGATTCTCGTATCACGAACAGTCCCTTTTCGGTCCCATTTCGGTCCCACTTCAATATTTTCACAAATGGCGCCTACTTGATTCCAACGTGACTCGATTGTCTCCCAATGTTTTTTCTTTTTTTTTTCTTTTTCTATCTCATCTTCCTCTCCTTCCTTTTCATTTACCGCGAGAACGAGTTTTTGAACTTTTAGCGTGCCGGTAATTGCTACTTTGTTATTATTATTTTCCTTCCATTTTAGCAGTTATCCCAACTTCATGAGAATTATTTTAATAATCTACACGACGTTATTCTTGATCATCTTAAACCAAAATTTTTATTCTATTTTATTTACTATATTCACACACACACACCAACAATTCAGTTGATTTTTATTTTTTAATTTCTTTAATTCGTATTATTTATTAATTTAT
>NW_014569570.1:595542-597828 GCF_001313835.1 Polistes canadensis
TTTTTTTGTATAAGTATTATTAATTATATTGAATATGATTTATTTAATCGTTAATAATATTATTTTCGTATTAATTATTTACAGCAACTGTGGCGATAGCGAGCACGGTGCAAATCGAGTGCGCGAGCGAATCAATAATCGTGCACATTTCGACCGAGGGTAAAACCGATTTCCACGGTTTGGTTTATCCCCGGGGTTTGTCGAAAAACAGTTCCTGCCTACAGGAATACAGAAGTCAACCCTCACCGATAACTTACAATCTGCCTTTGAGATCTTGCAATACGATGCCTACCGAATTGGTGAGTTTTATTTATTGCTCTGTTTTACAATTAATTCATTTCTTAAATTGATTTATTTACAAGTGATTAAATAGATCTTTTAATTTGATAATTAATACGTTGTTAACAATATTAAATATATATTTTTCATTCGATTCACATATTAAATATTAATATATCAGTTTATTTAGTAAACAAAAAAAAATGCGTTACAAATAATATCGTCTCTTCGTGTATTACATATGATGCAAATTTTATTACCCTTAGTGTGTGTGCATACTTTCAATATTTAATATAACAATATTTGGAAATGATGTTTCGAAAGGGGGGGGGGGAAAGGGTTAATGTATGGTAACGATAAGAATTAAAAATAAGTTTAGATTTATTTTTGTTTCATATTACAAAAAAAAAAAGGAAATAATATTATATATCTTCGTAAGAATATATTATTATAAAAAAATCTTATATTGATACCATAATAACAAATATTTGTAGATAAATTCGATAACAAAACAAATAACAATTCAAATGAACTTACTCGTTTCTAACTTATATTGATGTATATCGAAATAATTGAATTAAATCGTGCAAACACACACATACAAACATAATAATAAAAGAAAGAAATAAAAAAGGTAAAGGAAAAACAATAAATAAATAATAAAATAAAAAAATATTATCGAGAAGTAGAGATTTAATTCTGTACAAGTTCGACGTACGAACACGAGGACTATGAGCGTGACGAAGCTTAACGATCGTTCGTGTTTGTACGTATTCACTTGTAAAGAAAAAAAGCTTGAAAAAAGCTTGCCGAGGCGAGAATACACGCGTGAGTACATGCTGAAAGGATAGTGGTAAAAGAAGAAGAAAAAGAAGAAGAAGAAGAAGAAGGAGATGAAGATGAAGTTGAAGATGAGGTTGAAGATGAAGTTGAAGATGAAGTTGAAGATGAAGTTGAAGTAGAAGTTTAAAAAGTTAAAGTTAAAAATGATGGTGAAGATGAAGTTGAGAATAAAGTTGAAGATAAAGATGAAGTTGAAGTAGAAGTATTAATTAAAGTTAAAGTTAAAGTTAAAGTTGAAGATGAGGTTGAAGATGAAGTTGAAGTAGAAGTTTAAAAAGTTAAAGTTAAAAATTAAAGTTAAAGTTCAAGTTAAAGTTAAAGTTAAAGTTAAAGTTGAAACTGAAGGTGAAGATGAAATTGAGGATAAAGATGAAGTTGAAGTAAAAGTAGAAATTAAAGTTAAAGATAAAGTTGAAAATGAAGGTGAAGATGAAGATGAAGAAGAAGATGAACAAAAAGAAATTGTAGATAAGGTTGATTAATGAGTGGGAGAAGGACATGTAAAAGAGTAAGAAACAGAAGAAGAAGGGAAGAAGAAGAAGCAGAGGAGGATAAGGATAAGGATGAGGAAGAGAACAAGGATTGGGGAAGGAGGATGAGGGAGAGGAGTTACACGTTCGTGTAACGAAGGAATCGTGTGTCGAGGCGAGAGATCACTTCCTTGCCATACCATAACTGGACCGTTATGTGACCGGACTCGCAGCCTTCTTCTTACGAGGATAGCACGAGTACAAGATAAAGAGGGGGAGATGCATACACACAGAAGATATACAGGGTGAACCTTATTACTCAAACAATTGGACATTCATTGATTTGTTTGATTGGTTATTTAAATAATTATGCGTGTATTGAAATTTGTTCTATTATGGTATAGTATTTATTATATTGTATGTGATTGTTGTAATAGTATATTATTTTTGATTAGAATTTTGGAATAAGTAATAAGTAAATGTATATTTTTATATGTTTGGTATAATTGTTTTTTTTTTCATTATGATGTTTTTAAATAGTAGTAGTAGTAGTAGTTATAATAATAGTTGAAAGTGATTTTTGGAAATTGAAATAATATTTGCTTATTTTAGTATGTTAATAATATTGTATTATATGATTTATCTAATTATTGGTTAATCTAATATTTTATTAGTGCATTTAAAATTATATATA
>NW_014569570.1:598323-602668 GCF_001313835.1 Polistes canadensis
AATTATTTTTATAGAAAAATTTGTAAATTTAACGCATAGATATTTCTGATAGTATCCGTTCACTTTATAAATATTATAATACATAAGCAAATAAACGTATCCTTAAAGGATCACAATTGCTTACTTCCATTTGTAGATAATGGATTAACAATCAGGATCGAGAATACTTTAAACTAAAAGGATACAAACGATTAATTTCCTTCCCTTTTCAGTTGTTTCTTCTTCATCGTCCTTTTCTCGAAACTATTCCTAGAAAACTTAAGTATATATATAAGATAATGTGTTTAGAAGTGATTTTAAATTCTAAATGGAAAGATAGATACGTGAATGTTGATTGTGATCCAAGAAGACACGTTTAATTATTTTTCCTTTTCTTTTCTTTTTTTTATTAATATTTTTTTATAATTGCCCCCCCGTCTTTACTTACATTTACCGATGCTTATCTAAATTCTAATCATCGGAATAAATCGTGAAAGGACTTAAAGGTGTGGAACGATTGGAATATGAATAAAATTGAGCTGATGAAAAATGATCTAAAGAAAATTATCGATTTACATCGATCGATAAAGATTACAACGATCCTCGGGCGATCGATAACCTATGCGATTTATGATCATTATTTGTGATAATTAGAACGGTTTGGTTAAATATCGAAATAAAGTGTTTTGTTATTTTCTTTTTTTCTTTAATTTATTTTTAATTGGATAATCAATGTGTCATTTATTCGTAATAAGCGTAAAATTTTGTAATAATTGTAAAACTTTTCGTTTTTTTGGCATTGAGTTTTTTTTAATTTGATTTTCTAAGTAACCATCAAAAGTTTCGAATTGTAATTGTTAAAGAAATGATTGTAAAACCATCCATAGTCCATTAAAACGACGATAATTATAATTTCGTATTGATTCGAATTGGTTTCGCTCATTTGATTTCCTTCGATCTTGCCAATTTACATTTTTATGCAAATTATTTCTTATAAAGAGTCGGAAAAGAAAGTAAAAAGAAAGCGAAATCGTATGAAAAGAAACTTCGCAGAGTTTTGAAATTTCGTTTAAATGAGAAACTCTCTTTTATTTTTATTAATCAATACATTGTGAAATATTATTTAAATGATTCAATTAAAGTTCTATAATTTTGTGTCAAATCGCATATATGTATTTTAAATATTTTTAATATAATAATTATTGTTATATAATATATATACGATAAAATGAAATGAAATTAGGCTACTAAAAAGATTAAATGAAAATAAAAAAATTAATATAAAATTTGTTTGTGTGCATTATAGTAATCAATGATAATAAAATTATTCGATATTTGGTAATGAATATAATTAATATATATATAGGATGATACGTTTAAGGGCCAAAGAAACAATTTGTCGTGAAATATAAAAGGGATTCAATGTTCGTGAGAGGTTAGCTCGTGCAGGACGTAGGAAGTCTTTGACCTCTAAGATTCCTCGAGGTCGTCGTGGGCGTGCGATCGACCGTACGATGGACTGTGGCCAGTTTTACAATCCCTTCTTTAGTGCAATTACAGTTTACAACTTTCGAAGGTCCTTTAAAAAAATACCTATTGACACAAAAACCAATACCGAATAAATCTTATTTTCTCCCCCAAAAAAGAAAAAGTAAATTTTCGTTAATGTTTAATTACAAAACAAAAAACAAACAAGATGTTCTTTATATTTTTTATATATTATAAACAAAATAATTCTTCATATATTCTTATATGTTTTTTATACAATATATTCTTTATATAAAATTTATAGATAATTATTAAATAATTAAAAGATATATTACAAATCAAAAATATATAAATAATATTAAAAAAATCTAATGAAACAATACTGTTTAATACGAAAAAAACAATATTACAAATAATATTGATATAAAAATCGTTTCATGAAACAATACGCGTTCAACGAGTATGAGAAAATTGAATAGTAACAAAAAAAAAAAAATGAACAGAGAGGTGAAAAAAAAAAAAAGAAGAAGAAAGAGAACTAATGGTTTTCTCAATCCATAAAATTAACATAAATTGCTTTTGTCGTGTTTGGAATAGGTAATTAACTCGTAGATTAGTTCAAGGTACGTCTAAACTTAAATAGAAGAATCCAAATAAGGTACTTCTCGGTAACCATCCCTTCTTGCACTTACGTAACCAATTTCTCAAGTGTGATTTTTCGCGTGTGCGTATGCACGTTTACATAGATAAAATCACACGTGATTTAAATAAATATTTGCGTAGCCTTCTTTTTGTTTTAGAAAAAAAAATTGAACTCTCATCGCAAATCGATTATTTTTTTCTCATTCGGTCGAGTAAAGGGGGTGGGGGTAGGGAGGGTGAGGGTTTGACAGAAAATTGAAAAGAAAATGATTTATTGATGGGATTATTATTAACGCTTCAATTTACGGACCAGTCACCCCCCCCCCCCCCCCTTCTCACCATCTCTCTTCTCGTTCGTTCTTCTTTCTTTCTTTGTATTTTTTTGTTTGTTTGTTTTTTTTTCCACGGCCTACTGGTAAGAAGGCGGCGTGTGTCTTCCTTCCTCGTAACAGTTGTCGTTGGCGTGCACCTTCGCCAACGTGTTTCGCCACCAAGAGGCGGCACCTTGTTTGTCTGTCTCATACTGAATCTTATGCTTGAATATCCAGTTAACCGTGCAAATAAGTTTCGTGATACTTTTACTTCTTATATTATACGTTTAGTACACCCGTTATTAATGATATCGCGTGTAATATACGAGAGTGTTCGTAATAATTCTTACATATATTTCAAACTTTTTCTCACATGAATATGCATATAATATGTCTTTCACTTGCATCCAACAGATGCAAGTGAATAGAGTAGAATTCATAGGAGAATAACAAAATAAAGTTAATAATAATGATATTGTTGCGTTATAATGTGTTCGTGGAGATATTTGTTTTATTTTTCTTTGTTTTTCTAGAAAAATTTGTACGAACAAAATTATTTTTATTATGTAATTTAGTAAACAGATAGATGATAAATTAACGTATAGAAAGATTTGATTAGTGTATTGATTTATTTATAAATTAATTTAATAAAACAAAGAAAGAGAAAATAATATCGTAGATTAATAAAAATAACGTAACATTAATTTTTGTATATATTCAAATTACAAAAATATATCACGGGTACTAATAAAATTATAATATTATATTTATTTTTTTTTTGTACTTTGTATTTTTCTAATTTCTATGATTTTTATTTGGTAATCAATGCGAACGATCTAACATATGGTAGTAAACAATTACATTATATAAATGTCTAAAAATAAAAAAAAGAAAAACAATTAAAACCAATTTAATCTTACGAAATTAAGTAATAAAAGTACGTAAATTTGATCTCGAGTAAACCAACGATTATGTTCCCGTTAGTATACATGTCATCTCAATGTGGTCTACTTTTTAACACTAAATTTCTCTCGGTAAGTAACAATTATTTTATAACAAATTGTCTCATCGTTACGAACGTATGTCGTCGTCGTGTAAATTATAGGCTTGTATCACTCGTATGAAGAAAATAAAAAACAATAAAAAGAATCTCTGGTACAACGCTTTCTCCGAACGCTTCAATGTCCTTGAATTTAGTTTCTTTTTTCCTTGAATTTTGCATTTAATCCTATCTATCTATATATATATATATATTTATTATTGCTAACTCATCGAAGAAAACGTTCGAATATTTTACGATCAGCTTTCTAATTGTCACCTGTCTGTAATTAAATTTTTTCTACTTGATTTGTGTTTTTTCCTTTTTTCTTTTTTTATACATTTCGACGAATAATTTTTTTTCGACGACAACGAAATGACCTTAAAACGAGAATTTCGTGTGGGTGTCGTTGTGAACATCTTGTGGGCAGTGACGTGAGTTTTGCCCACGCTTGAATCATAAAAGTAAAAGTCACTATTCGATTTGTTACTATAAGTTTCCATACTATATGTTCATATACAAGTATATTATTTATAATACGATATATATATATATGTAATGTGCGTGTATGCGTGTGTCCTGCGTGTAATACACGAAACTTTCTCATATTTCATATCTCTCTCTCTTATTTCACAAATTATATATATATGTATATATTGTATATGTATATGTATATGGAAGATCATCAAAAGGAATACAGGATTGTTCAATAAATGATAACAAATTAGATAATAAAATATTTCAAGGTCTCAAGGATCGAGAAATTTCGGATCGTAAAAAAATTTGGCTATTATTGATACAATGAATTTAATATTATAATGTATTGAAAATTAATTTGTTACATCTAATATATAATTATTATATATATTAATTATATGACAGAAAG
>NW_014569570.1:602986-604178 GCF_001313835.1 Polistes canadensis
TTCCAAAATTATTTATAAATAAATACCAAATAAAAGAATTAATGAGTTTATAAGAGAGAGTGGGAGAAAGTATTTTTATTATATATAAATATATATATTATATATTATTTAATAATTTATATATACATATATATGATGCATATATGTATTTTTATATATAACATATGTAACTTTGCTTTCCTCGTTCAAAATTTATTCACCGAAGTGCGTTGTCCATTTCGTTATTTCACTTTCTCCATTCCACATGATCGAGGTCGATGAATTTACGTCACCTTATAAAGAAAAACAAGAATTACATTGATATTCATTGTTGTTCGTAATATCGGATAAAATGATCTTATTCATTGATAGTAAAATAAAAGACAGAGATAGAGAGAGAGAGAGAGACAGAGAACAATGTGACTTTCACTTTATTTTCAAAAATTAAGTAACATCATTAATTTATAAACTATTGCATAAGTTTCTTTTCGGTCATAAAAAAATGATTCTTAATAAAATGTCATAGAAAACGATAAAAGAAATATTTACTTTTTGAAGATTAAATTATACGAAAAGTATGCCACAACAATTTAAACAATAGCTATAAAGTTTCCAAATGATTTAAAGAAATTAAATTATTCTTCAATTAATTGTTTATTTTTCTTTTTCATATTATAAAATGCAAGTATTTAAAAGAAAAACAAAAAGTTAACTTTAAAAAAAGGATCCTCGATGAAATGAATTAAATTTTGAAACATAACCTAAAAAAACTTCTAACTCCTCCTTACAAAAAGGAAAATAAAATAAAAAGGAGCGAACAAATATTCAAATCGAATGATTTTCGTACGAATAATTAAAAGAAATAGAAGAAATATACATATATTATTTTACAAAATACGATATAACGTAATTACATTTTCTTCTCATTCGAATCAGGGCAGACATTTTCTTTTTCGAATTATCATATAGTAACACATAATTACCATTAAATTTAATGTAAGACGAATTAAAGGAAAAAACAAACATGTTTAAACATAAGGTGATAAGTTTGTTTGATATTAAATATCAAATGGTGATAACAAATTATGGATATTTTTTAAATTGTGTGTAATATATATATATACGATATTAAATTGAATTTGTTTGATATTAAATATCAAATGGTGACAACAAATTATGTAGATATTTTTTAAATTGTATATATATATATATA
>NW_014569570.1:605807-617141 GCF_001313835.1 Polistes canadensis
ACAATTAATATATAATATATATATATATATACGATATTAAATTTAATTTGTTTGATATTAAATATCAAATGGTGACAACAGAAAAATTATGAATATTTTTTAAATTGTGTCTTATATATTTATATATATGAAAAACGTGATAAATAACTTTTGAATCGTTCGATAGATCTTAGAAAACACGCGAAAGGAGAGTTAGCAACGAGTGGTCAGACGAGTTCGACATATTCAAATAGCGCATCTGTTGCAGCAACGGGGTCCGCCTCCGTGCTAGTATGTACCAGCAATAACATCTGCCTCTCTTCGTTCATTTTTACACTTATGTATCTCCTTGATCCTACCGATCATCTTCATCCATAAAGAAAAAGATTACAAAGTTGTACAAAAAAAAATGGAGTGGTGGGAAGGGGTGGGAAGGGGTGTGGAGGCAGAAGAAAGAAAGAAATAAATAAATCAGGTAAAATAAAGACAACGTAGAGGCTTCCAATTAACTCGATGCCGAGTCATTAACAGCGTTTCAAGAAAGTAACATTTAATGAATTTTCACTAAACTTTTACTTCGTTTATTTATGTTAGTAGTTCAGATATTTATGGTTTTTTTTTCTTTTTTTGTGTGTGTTTCTTTTGTTTTGATATTAAATATGAAATGGTGATAACAAATTATGGATATTTTTTAAATTGTACGTGTTATTTATATATATAATAATGTATATAAAATTATAATTATATTAAATTATTATATTCATCTATGTAATATATCAAATGTATACTCGTATTTCTATCTCGAGTATATTAAATATTATACTAATATTAAATTATCATCTCTTAACACACAGTGTGTAAAGTTACAATATTTATTTTAATTATTATTTATTGTTTTTTTTTTTTGGTTTAAATAATTATCATCTTTTTATCTTCGAACATATTAAATTTCATTTAGTATATTTAGTACTTATATTAAATTATCTTTTCTCCGATGTATATATATATATATAAAAAAAAACGCTTCAAATGAAAAGTAGTAGTTGCAATAAATAAAAAAAAAAAAGAAAAAAAATATTATTGAAAAAGAAACAGGGGAGAAAAAGAAAAAGCAGCAAAGATATTTCTACATCCGTAATATATAAATATGATATATATGTCTCGGAAATTGAAAAGTCTGCAAGATTATCGCTACTCGTTTAATTGCTTTATAAGCGATACTTTAATAAAGTTCCCCCACTCTTCTTTCTCCCCCTTGCACTTGGCGGTACGGGTTTGAACGATTCACCAAGGGTGCAACTAACTTCGAATTGTCAATAAATCCATGAAGGATATGTTTTTCCACCTAGGTATTCTCGGTTAAGATCGTAAAACGAATCGTCCCGTGAAATTATTACGAATGTTAGTGCCAGTTGCGAGACATTAAAAATGAATAAAAAAAAAAAAAAAARRAWTWAAAAARRAAAAAAAARGGGGGRAAAAAAAAATATATAATACGCGTCTTCGTAAATTATCGTTTCATCTAACTGCACCAACTTGCAGTTAACATCAATATCTATTCAGTTATATTACCTGCACGACATTGCAGTTGAATGATGATTTCAATTGCAAACTAACCAATGTCCTTGAGAAGTAACCCCCTTCTCCACGCTTTTTTTACAATTTATCATTTAATTTATTCGAATGTTTATGATTTAATGTCGATAGATTTAATTCTAGAGAATTCAAGATCTGTAATTTATTAAATATAGTTTAATATAATTCTAGGGAATTCTAGGTAAAATTTTGTAGAATTAAATCGATAGGGGGGTATTTCTAATTCTACGAAATTAAATCGATCAATGTATTGCAGAATTATATATACTTGTTATGATTTATTTATCGTATAATATTCGTGTAAGAATATATTATTTAGAAAAAATGTTAGTTAGTTTGTTTTTTTTTTGTTGTTGTTACATTTTTTCTTTATCGTTTTTTCTTTGTTTCGATGTACGCCATGCATACATAATAATATATACTTTCGAAACGACTACGATCTGATTTTCCAGAGGATCAGAAAGTGACTCCTTTCAAAGAGAAAAGATTTCTCAGAAGTTAGAATTCCCTCGAAACAACGATTGTTATTGTTGTTCGACTGTGTTAAGATAATATATCGAGTTTTATAATCTTAGAATTTTTCTAATACTTTGTCTAATTGTAAGATATATTTTCTGTTTGTTCGATCGAGTATATACGATAATTTTTGTGTTGAATATAATTAAAAAGTATCATTTTTAATTTTCATATATAATATAAATTATTTATTTATGAAAACTTGTGTGTTACATTCATTCGATAATATTTTTTTCAAGAACATTGAATAATAATCCCCTGTATATTTATTTTCATTTAACAAAACCATGTTCAAATTATAACGCAAGACAAATTCTTGAAGAAAGTAACACGTATTCATTAGAATTTTATTCTTAATTCAAGTTTTGAATTTTCACTGATCGTTCTATCGTACTTTGTCCAATTGTTTTAATCTAAAACACGATACTACGGTAAAATAATTAGATTTTCTTTTTGATCGTACAATAAATTATACCTCAAGAAAATATACCAATAATTAGTTTATTTATTTCTTTTGTTTTCTTTTTTCAAGATCAAATTTTTAAAAACGATGTAAGAATAAATTCTTAAAAAAAAAGTGAGTAAAATATTTAGTCTCGAGTATTCAATAGAATTTTATTTTCGATTAATTTTTATTAAATTTTTTCTAATCGCTAGAAACATCCTCCAGCGTATATCCAGTTTCGTTTTCGTTTACGCAGCAGGTGGTGGGTACCATTAATACTTCAAATGGTGCCCTTGCTAGTTCTCGTAGGATAGAAGGGTATATGTAGACCGTGTAATATCTTCCTAGTAGTGAGGTAACCACTGGTTACAGGATTGGTACCAGGTACTTCTTCCCGAGGCCCAATTACATCGTAAAATCTTAGCTCGCGGCCTGTAAATTACACATGAGCCTTGCCCATATCTTTCTTTTTCCTTTTTCTTTTTTTTTTTTTTGTTGTTTCTGATCTCGCTTAGCGACAGCCCTCTTTTTTCCAACGATTTATCACCCAAACGATTGGCCTTTTTCCTTCGATCAAATCAAAGGACTCACAGAATAAAACCAACCCAATCCAGTTAGTTGGATCTTTAAAGTTAGACGAGCTTGAATAATCTTAAATAAGCGATTTACGTTAGATAAGATAATATCTAATGTTAATATATCGTAAGACGTATTTTATCGTTAACGTCAACGTACTATCGTAAAGTTTTATCCCTGTTAATAATTTTTTTCTTTAACGATGAACGTAGTTCGATACGATTGCATTGACAATCAGTCGATCTAACAATAATCGTTCTATTTAATTTTTCATGTTAGAATACGTTGTTTTTTTTTTTTTTTACATTACATCAATATAAAATGTAAATTTAATCGTTATTATTATTATTTTGTCGACTTCATAAAAAAACGGATATAAACACATTTTTTATTTTTCGATATAAATTGTTTATTCATCGATGGTCAATTGTTAAAATGATATAATTTGATAATTATAAAATGTAAATGTGTTTGGATATTGAAAATTGAACAAATAACGAGTAAGTAACATAAATCTTCCATGTATAAATAAAAATGCACCAAGTGTGTATTTGCATCCATAATCTAAACCAATGATTTGCACCGGATGTACATATGTGCCTATAGGCTACACCGATGGTTTTTGCTGAGCGCATATATGCGCCTATAGCATATAAATAAAAGGGTTAAATATTATTCTAAAAAATGTTGATCATCGAAAAATATGAAGTATTGAAAACGTTATAATAAAATTCTTCATTACCGTGTCTTTATATACCTCGCAAATAATAATGTTTGACAAAATATATTTTATTTATAGAATTCTACTTTGTTTAACCAACTAATTATACATATACATATATAAAAGTAAATAAATATATATATATTAATAAATAAATAATAAATAAATAAATATATATATAGAAGTAAATAAATATATATATACATAAAAGTTATGTGTATCTGTACTTCTATAGTTTTTGATACACAATATATATAAAAACAAAACTTTAAACGTGTAATTCTAAAGATTTTAAATAGCTTTAAAACATTTATGTTGAAATATTTTTATCTTACTTAATTTTTTTTTGAGTTATTTAAATGTATATTATTTTTGCGTATACCTTTTACCTTAGTTTTTATACACACAATATATATTAGGACAACGTTTTTGCGACTATTTTTGGAAATTAAAGATATATAATAAAAAAGAAAAAAAAATAGAAAGAGCATTATATCATCGTGGGATCTAATTAAGAAAAAAAAAAAAGAAAATTCGTGGGCGTTTCGAGATAGTAAAAAAAGGCTTAACTTCTTTCTCTTTTCTCTTTTCTTTTTTATTCTTTACGATCGTGCGAAGGATCGTCATCGTTGTCGTGAGAAAGAAAGGAATCAACGTTGTCCAGCATGCGGTCATTTCGCGATTACTTCCCCCCCGCCTCCACCCCCTACCTTGGTTGTGTTACTTGGGTGTCTTTAAAGTGCACGAAAGAATTAATAGCCGACTTTCACCTCCTTCCTTTCCTTTGGATACGTTAACCTACCTTCTTTTTCATCTACCACTCTCTCTCTCTCTTTCTTTCTTTCTTTCTCTATATATATTTCTATCTTTATTCAACTAATTTGGCGTTGTCTATGTGCCGACAAACACTAAGAACTTATTCATTATTCAGTTACTAACACTACTACTTATTACCATACGTCTAGACGATGTTAATCGCTGATTTTGGCTACCCGGATGGTCTCATCTAATTTGCATAAAGATACAAGTTCATTAGAGATTTATTTTTTCGAAATTTAAAATGAAATATATTTTAAAATATTTATCTAAGACAAGACTGCTATGCAGATTGCATGGGGCTAATTATAAAATTAAAAATAGAATAAAACTTTTCATCTTTTGTTAGAATTAATATATACCTATTCTATTGTATATATATTTGATTCGATACACAATTATTGATTGTATCTTCATATCTGTAAAAAAGTTATTTGTTAATTTTATTATTTATTTAACACAATTATCCTTAAAAATAATATATATTTCAAATATATTATATTCTATCTCGGATATATATATATACAATTTTGTTTCTTCGCGTGCGATTTGATACAAAAAAAAAAAAATTCGAAAATTTGACCAATCTCGATCTAAATTCATTTACAAGTTTTAGAAACTTTTTTTAAGAAACAGAAAAAAAAAGATAGAAAACTAATAAAAAAATTAGGTCGTCACGCGTCGATGATAAACAAAAATGTTAATTCGAACGGTTTAATCGAGTCTAACGTTTAATAAGATTAGATATAAATTCAGGATACATTTCGTTTTCTTTTATCCCTTTTTTTATTTATTCATCAATCCCCGTGGTGATAGTGGTGGTGGTGGTGGGGAAGGTTACTGTAAAGACTTTTATAAAGTTACAAAGTATTTCAGTGATCACAATGAAACTGTTCGTAGCGTTAAATCGAATCGTTCGATTCCAATGGACTTCTTCAAGGTCATACCCATAGTTAAGTATCATAATGGCGGAGAGAAGAGAAGAGAAGAGAAGAGAACAAAAAGGAAGAAGAAGAATAGCATCAAAGTTGGCGAACGAGCGTAAACTTTAGTGCAAACGTCAGGGCTTCTCTTCTTGTCATGGTGTATTATACTTCTAATAAGTAAACCGTTATGCCATCCGTTACATTTACATAATGTTACGGTACGTCAACATTATCGAAGATGATCGATTATTTTGATCGAAAGCTATTGAATGACGATGATTTAAAACATCATTTCATAATGGTTTTACAATTATTATGATTATTCGCATTAGAAGTAAAAAGGGTTTCCAATTGTGTCAATCAAAACTTGAAATAAAGTTTGACATATTTGGAAGAAAACGTGGGAGGTGGAGGTGGAGGTGTAGGTGTAGGTGGTGGTGATAGTTGAGAACCACTGAAACGTACGTGGCGGGTTGAGCCTTGTAGGGTAAAATAAGAAGAAGAAGAAGAAGAAGAAGAAGCTGCATATTTTCCGCAAGCAGTGGACCAAGGCTTGGCCATTTCTCGTCCAGGTAGACTCCCCTTCATCAAATGGTCCATTGTTCCCCCCTTCCCCCTACCCTCGTTCCCTCAACATCCTTTTGAACCATGCATCAAGAATGCATATAATCTTTTTCAGCCCTTTTTTCTGTTTTTTTTTCTAAACGAAATATACTGGAACCAACCATACCTCTTGTTTTTGTTTGTTTGTAAAAAGAAGTGTATCTTAAAATCATAACAAACCACACGCGAGATCATCTCTCTCTCTCTCTTTCTCATATCTCAATGATCACGAATTCTAGTAAGAAGAGTTTGCAACATAGTTTAACTAGTGAATTTTTCCTTCTGTTACTCGGATAACGGCCTTGGCAAGAAGATGCCCTAACGGTATCGGTATTGATTGCTTCAGCGGTTTCAACGTTTCACCTGGACGATTAACAGTCGAGGAAATGCAACGCGGAACTTCTTCTTCTTCTTTTTCTTTTTCTTCTTCTTTTCCTCCTTCTCCTCTCTTCAAATAAATAATTCCTTCCTTTATATTTGTTCATCCTTTTTTACTTTTTATTATCATACCTAATGGAATTTATCTTGTTTCCTTTAACAGACATACTAACCAAGTAATGTTCGAGAGAAATAGAGAAGAGGTTTGAGGGAAGGGTAGGTGGGGGAAAGTGGGGGAAAGTGGGGGGTAGGTAGGTAGGTAATAGATACTTGCCACTTTTTCCAAACAAGGATATTTCATTACCCATTAAAAAAGGGATGATATCATCGAGTATTCAAGTGTAAACCATAAGAACATTAAACTTCCTTAAACCACCATATCACCACCACCACCACCACTACCACCATCACCATCATTACTATAATAATATAGTTAGCTTGAGAACCTTCGAGTATCTGAAAAAGGTTTCTCACTATTATAGTAAAGTTATACTGAAACTTATTTAATCGTTAAGGTGAATTTTCGAAGAAATATCTTGAAAGATCTTCGAGAGAAAGAGAGAGAACCCCTGAACAATATGCTAAAGTTTAGTTCTGTTCTCCCTCTCTTTCTAGCTAAGCATCGATATATACAAGTCCTGCCATCCTCGTTGACCTCTGACTGAGGGCTAGCAAGGCACCTCCTGCGGCTGCTTTCGCAGCCTGAGGACGCCTGTTCGCAAGGATACACCATAACTTTAACCAATGAGAAAGAAAGAGAAGGTGAGACCGGTCTTTCCCCAAGTCCTTCTCTTTGCCCTGAGACCGCCGTCCTCTTCTTCTTGTCCCTTCCATCCTCCTCCTCCTCCTCCCCCCCCCCCTTTAACTCTTCCCTCTTACCCTTTCCACTGTTGGAAGTCGAGAGTCAAGCTATACTATCTTCTTCTTCTTCTTCTTCTTCTTTTCTTATTTTTCTTTCTTTCTTTCTTTCTTTCTTTATTTCTCTTTCTCACTTAAGCTTGTCCAGGAGGAGACCTGAGGGACAATGCTGGCGCCGTGGTACGCCGACGAGATTTCTTCGCGACAACTTTTATCTCCCATTTTTACCAAAGTAACATTCTTCCACGGATTTCCTGAAATCAACTAGCAACTTTGTATCTATATTATTTATAACTCAAATTTGTATTCTACGTATAGATAAAAGAGTTGACTTTAATTTAATATAAGAATCATTAAAATCTAATTGCTAAAAGTATAAAAAATATTTGTCGAAACTTTTCGAAAAAATTGCAAAGATGCACAATTTACAGCATTGCATTCTCCGACATTTTTTAAACCTTTGCAGATCAATTTATAACTCGACAAAGTATTCTACGCGTAGACAAAAGTGTGTACTTTAATTTAATATAAGTTTTATTAAAATCTATTCACTTTTCCAAAAAGTCTTATTTCCGACTTCGTCTGAAGGCTCTTTGCATTCATAGGAATGCCTAGGAATTACTAGTAATAACTGATTTTCTGCTTTGACGGTAACATATATATTGAATCTAATTTGATGTTTTGTGACCAACGAATACTATTATTTTTTTCCTTTTACTTTTTCAAATCAAATTTTTCCACGAATTTACTGACGACTTAAATTTGTTAAAATTCTATCATTGAACGTGCAATTTTTAATATCGTAAGAAAACAAACAAGGATTATTATTTGTAGTTTATTCTTCATCATCTTTTATTCTTATACCTTGTATTCTTATCTTAAAATCCAATAGATTATTTAAGTAAGAATCTAATACATGTTAGATTAATCTACTTCCAAGAAGATCTTTCTCTTCAGATAAGAATTACATATATAGATAGATTGATCGAGTTAATCTTAAGATCAAATCCTAAGGAAACTTTTAATCGATCATTCGATCAATGTTATTGGATAGCTTCCTTCCTTTCTTCCTTCCTTCCAATCGTAGAATCGATCTGTACTTAAATAAAAGGCTAATTGGTAGCAAGGAGTAATAATACTGTGTTTAACCACTGCTAGTTATCGATGTAGTTCATCTGGTATACGTAGTAGGACTCTGTACACAACCATACATGAGTATAATTTTATCGTAGATCCGTATCATCTATCTGTTTTCTTTTTTTAATCCCTATATATTCCCTACACTTGTTCCCTTTCGTTATTTTCTAACCACGAAGTCAAGGGATCCACCAACAGGATGAAGATTTGTAAGAGTAACGTGTGATTAGCATTAGAAATCACGTTGAGTCTAGCGATTAAGTTATATCAAAAGGTAAAAGATTTACGTTCGACTTTGTAACCACCTCATCCACCTTTTCCTCCTCCTCCTCCTCTTCCTCTTCTTCTTCTTCTTCATTTTATTTTGTTCAAAGAAGAGAGGTGGAGTTGCTCGAATCCTGCCAGAGGAAATATATAGCAGGAAGGAGAGAATACTCTATGGTAAAGATTCAAGCCTACGATTATTCAATAGCCATGAGCCCCGTAGCTCCACCACCACCACCACCATCACCACCATATACTACTTCTCTTTCCGTTTCTCGACGCTTATATACCATAAAGAATAGACGTTCAATCTCGTAAGCAAATCCGAAGCTTCAAGCGTGTTCTGCAAGATGTTAAAAGACTTTAGAAGGAGCTACCAAGTGTGTCTGAATCAGAAGTAACAGAAACAGGAACAGCAGCAACTCGTAAAAGATTCGAAGGAAGGTGGAAACAGGCTTTTAATGTTTTCTATTTTGCCATCAGTATGTTATAGAAGATTTCTTACCTTGACAATCGGAATTCGCATGACTCGTGAAACAAATACTTTGCCTGACTTCCGAGAAAGGATTAAAGGAATGTTATTACAAAAAAAAAATGTAATGTATGAGTTCATCTTTAAAAAAAGGACGATTTGTTTGTTGCCATTTCATTAAAATTATTATGAATCTATTTTTATTTTCATTTTTTTATATTAAACAATCTCGTGAGAATTTATATTAGATAAAATAAGTGTGTAAGAATGAAGTAACGTATAGAATACGATCATTGAGGAAACTTAAAGGATCCCAGGAAATTGTTTAACCTGCTCGGTGGACGATGAGCAAGGAAATCACGACCGTGTGAAAGTCTTTAACGTTATCAACCCTTTTTCTTCTTTTTTTTCTTAATCCTTTCCTATGAACATGGCCGACCTTTTCCGTTATAACGAGCCAAGGTAATCTAACTTTTATATAAGTATTAAACTGTAATTGAACGATTATTACGGAAGCATTTTCTTAAGGTTCTTGACACTTGTTTGTTAGGTCAATCATGACGTTATTTATAATTGATATAATATTGTTATGATTAAGTGAACATTTTGTTTTTCTAAAATATAATAAGTATATTTAAATGTTATATAAATATTTAACTTCGTTGCGTTTTTTTTAACACTTGAACAAACGGAAATGAAGAAGAAAAAGAAAAAAAAGAAAAGTAAAGTGTGCAAAACTAATTTAAATAATGTATGCGCAAAAAAGAAAGATACGTGTAGTAAAAAAAAAACGAAGGTCATTGAGAGGAAGTCAAATAATTGATTTATTAAACAAACATAATTTATAATGAATATAAATATGAAAAAAGGAATAAATGCTTCGAGTAAAAACAAATATCCCATTCGTCATACGAAATTAACTCGATACCAAAAAAAAAAAATTAAAATAATTTCAGAATAAACGACAAATTTTTCTTATATATATATAAAAAAAAAAACGAATTAAACTGAGAAACAAAATTCGAGTATTTTGAGAAATTCGATCAATGTCGTTTGAAAGTGAGAAACTAAGGTTCTTATTTCTGTACGTGAATTCACGTTAAAGTATGCGGATAAATTGGAAAATAAAGAAGAAGAAGAAGAAGAAGAAAAAGGAAAAGTAAAAAAAAAAAAAAGAAAAAGGAAAAGAGGACGAGACTTAAGATTCTCCTAGGCAGCAAAAACGGAAAGGTGAATCTGGTTGAACGAGTCCGAATACCAGAACAACTTTGAGTTTGTAAATATGTATGTATGTATGTAGTATGTATATATACAACATATATACATATATATATCGAGAATAGATCGTTGAAAGGACCAGGAATGCGATTACACTTGGATACAACATAAGACGTTTCGTCTTTACAGCTGATGTAAATTTCGTGTCTGTCATCATCAGTATCTCCTTTTAAGTTGTTAATGAATATTTAAATATATTTAAATATTCTCAGAAAGCAAGAAAAAAAAAAGAGAGAGAGAGAGAGAGAGAGAGAGGTGGATAGGCGTGGGTGGGTGAGTTTTTTAAGGGGGAAGGGGGAAGGGGTGAGAAGTGTTCTAATTAAAGCAAACGTTTGCTTTTAACGAAGCTAAATATATCTCAAAGGTTTACAAGCTCTTATTGAAAGATTTATATTTATTTAAGAAATTACGATCCCAACGGGTAATTCTCATTTTTTCTTTCTAACACCTTACTTTACTTTTCTTCATTTATTTGATTTTTTTATAAAGATACAGTAAAAAAAAAGAAGAGAGAGAGGACATATTATATAAGTTAATATAATAAAGATTTTTTTTCTTATCCAAAATTTTGTTAATATTATTACTGAGTTTACTTCTTAGGGAAGTTATTTTTTGGACAGGTTTAATTTAGATGAACAATACATTTATCCGTTTAACGTTTCGTCTCTATTTGAGACTTCCTCAGCAACTTGATAGTTATGTTCATAAGTCAATATAACATCATTTTTATTACAGTCATAAGTTTTCACTATCTTATATATAGAGTCAA
>NW_014569570.1:617993-619689 GCF_001313835.1 Polistes canadensis
ATATATATATATATATATACGATTTTATAATATTCACCTTCGTATTAAAATTAAACACAAGGATTTATCCTTGCGCCCACGTCGTATGGTGATTTCTTTTTCTCTCTCTCTCTCTCTCTCTCTCTCTTTTCGTTTTTTTCTTTTCTTTTTGTTTTTTTTTCCAATGACTCACCTCAACGAGAACAATTTCGAAAGAGTGGCGTGTCTCGGCGATATCGCTGGAGTAGGATATAAAAGTTATTGTCGAAATTTAACGATCCATTCTGTAAATTTTTTTTTTGTACCTTCCCCCCCATCCCCCCACCCCTCCTTTTATCGACAAAAAAGAAATATGAAAAAAAGTTGCATACATAATTATTCTTGTTTTTTTTTATTCTTTTTATTATTTTTGTTCTTATTAATTTTTATTTTTTTGTTCGTAATTAATTATCATTTACGTTCAACGAAAAATTATTATAATTTAACATTTAGTATAATACGAGTGATTATTATTGTTAGTCGTAACGATTTTGAATAGGAGAGAAAAATTAATTTTGGATGAGGTATGTTTTTCATTACAATACAAAACAAACAAAACAATAAGAATAAATGAAAATGTTATCAGTAACTTTTGATTTGAATATAGATGTTATTTATTTTAATCTTTTTTTACGCTATTTAATTTTTATTTTTTTTACCTATCCAACGATAATTCTTCAACTGATTTGCAAAATAGATTGAAAAATAATAAATCAAAAAGATAGTTTCAATGTGAAATGTTTTATGTGAAGAAAGATATTAAAAGATATTTTTATGAGAAAAATCAGATATTTAAACGTTATTAAATATATTTTTAATAATTGTATTTTGTTTGAGAGTCTAATCCAAAAAATTCGAAATAATAGTTTGAATTGTAAGAAATGCGACATAGAAATGAATGAATAGGGTTGAGCAAGCAAATTTAATTTACAATATGACGTCAGAAGTCAAAGAATTTCAACGTGTAAAAAATAATAAAATACATTTATCTTTTGAGAACTCGCACGATCATCTTGCATTGCATTTCCTTGATACGTAGATTATTGTAGTGTACTAATCAGTGTATAATACACATGTCACATAGACAAGTACACATATATGGTATGTACAAACGTACGCTCTGTTTTGCTCTGTACCTTTTTTTTTTTTCCTTTGTACATCTTTTTTTTCCTTCTCTTTCTTTTTCCTTTTCTTTTCTCTCCTTTTTCCTTGTGCATTCCATTGTAACGCGTTGCGCGACACTTTTGAATTTCATTGACATAGTTCTTCTAAAAAAGTAAATACCCTTACGTCATGTTATACACGTACGAAGGATAACTCGAACAATAATATTGCAATATTAAAAACATTTGTGATGCGTTCTTAATGTTTCACGAATTATCTTTAAAATGCTAGTTCAAGTTTGGAAAAAAACAAAAAACAAGAAGAAAGAGGAAAAAAATTATAAGATTAAGTATCGTTCGTAGTAGTTATGACAAAGAGAAAAAATCAAAGATCCCTTAAAAATATCTACTCGACGCTTGAAAAGAGTATTTTATTAAATATTCATTTACAAGTAGACTATATTATTCGATTAACCCCATAAAAATATCAACTCGACACTTGAAAAGTATTTTATTTAAAATTCATTTAACAGTAAACTATATTATTTGATTAACTCTTTCAAAATATTTACTCG
>NW_014569570.1:621240-630185 GCF_001313835.1 Polistes canadensis
TTTTTTTTTTTTTTTTTTTTTTTTTGGAAACATATTCGTTAACAGTAGAAACAAATATAAATAAAAAGTTCGATACGCGTTTTGATGTGTTAATTCGATATAAAAATAATAAGCAATAAATAAATAGAAAATAATTATTGTGTGAAGAATATATACAATTAATCATACAATAGATAATTAACGCGATAGATCTTGATTTCATCGAATAGAATCTAATTAAAAAACGGGATGGGAGGGGGGTTTATTTGATAAGCTAATATGCGACGTGTTATACGATTAATATTTTTTTTTGATATATATACATAATTATAAATCAAGATTAACGTCACGATTCGTGTACGTGTATTTATTTAAACAATGATAAAAGTAAATTGGAAAATAATCATTGCTTATCGTTAACACAGTGTTCGGTGCATTCGGTCGTCCTTTTATAGTTGCATCGTGCACGATGCACGTAAAAGGAAGAGAGAGAGAGCATTGCTTCGTTGCATCATTCGTGATCTCAAGTTTAATCGTCACGATGAGATCTACAGAACAGGAAGCTTCAAACATTCTAATTACATTCTCATCGTCCAACCAACAACGAAATTGTTCCAAGCCGAATCGATCTAACTATCTCTCTTTCTCTTTCTCTTAGAAATCATCATCTTTAGTAATTTTCCTTTTCTAAGAATGCTTATATATCCCTGTAGCCTATCAAAAGCGATCTAGCGGAACGAGCCTTCTTCGGGATTTTCGCATTCCAATGGTTCGAGAACTCACGAAGGTCATTTCCATGAAACTCCAACTGGACCTACTACTACTACTACTACTACTACATTTACTATATTTACTATTACTACTACTACTGTTACTACTAAAAGATTTATCGATATATGTTAAACGTAACAAGTGGTGTAGAGAAGTAGGCGAGGGGGTGAGGGTGGGGGTGGAGGATGGGATGGGGGGGTCCCTTGAATCCACACACACTCGAGATTTGCCCTAGCTGCAGGGCACTTTGTATACTTATTACGATACATCTCGTGCAAAACCGAAGGAAGCATTTCTCGGGTTCGACGTCCGGTCAGTTCAGGCAGCAGCGAGTCTTAGTTGCAGCTGCAGTAACAACGTCAGCAGAAGCAGAAGCAGCAACAACAGCAGAACCAGAAGCAAAAGCTGAAGCAGCAACAGCAAAAGCAACAGCAGCAGGAGATGCAGGAGATGCAGGAGATGCAGAACCAACGGTTGGAGACGACTTCTATTCTCTATTTTCTCTTTACCAGTCCTTCTCGGCACTCAGAGGACTGACTCGTCCAAGATAGACTATCTTGCTGATCCCTTCTTCGTGATCTTGATACTATGATTTAAACTCAAGTATTCTATATCGTCTTAGTTGTGTCGTTTTAGTTAGTTAGTTAGTTAGTTGTCGTCGTTCAATGTGTCCAATGAGATTAACGATGATATGACCGTCGTTCACGTAGGTAAAATGTTTCTTTTTGTATCAAAGTCACATTAATTTACTACCCCATCGTTGAAATTTATTTTCGTTAATTTGACTTTTTCGAAATAGGGAAATAATATTATTAAAATGAATCAGAAAATTTCGTGTATTTTTAAATTAATATAATATTTTCGAAATAAATATTTTCTGTACAGTTTTATAAAACATAATTTAATATAAACGTACGAACCTTTTTCTGATTAATCATAATATAATACATGTAAGTAAAATGTGAAATATTATTTTGTAAAAAATATCATCGTTCTTGTTTAGGTACGTCGATAAATATTCAAAATTCACGCGAAGTAATATTATATTCTAAGAAATGCAACGAAGTACACGAGGTAGAAAGTATACACTCGGAAGTAAAGGAATATACATTAATAATAATAATTAAGAAGGGGGCGGTACTGATGAGTCAGCTCGCGGTCCATTTACATGTACACTTTTGCCTACCGTATCCACCTTCGTGGAAAGGATGTCCATGGTGGTGGTCATAATGGATACGTAAAGGGCCTAAAGGCTTTACCAAGAACCAGTACTTAACAACGAACGGGTCATCTAATACTATTCACCTTTTCCTAGATCGAAAACATATTCACCTTCAACAACATTCAACGTATGGGGGTGGGGGGTGGGTGAGTACTTGTCGTTAAATATCCAAGAATTTTCAAAGAAAAATATTCTTACCTTTTTTTTTTTTGAAGTTATATATCTTTTGGCGCGTTTTGTAAAGTGAAGTTAGATGCGACCGAAAAATCAACACCACGAAGTTGTCGAATATTTACGATGCGCGGGCAAATTGAAGTTATTTTTGAAGTTATTGAGGTTATATTCGTTTTGGTATGCTAAAAAAGTATAACTTCTTACGTGTGCGTACATAAGTACACACACCAGTTTTTTCTTTTTTTTTAAACAATAATAATAAATAAAATATACGAAAATGAGGATGATGATCTATCAAAACACCACCTCCCACGTGATTGAATTTCCGATAAATGCTCGAAACGATTTTAATGAGACTTCTTTTATTATATTTCTTCCTACCTCACACTCCCCAATAGTCCCCCACCCACCCACCCATGTGAAAAGGAAGAAAAATGGTTGTATATTCTTTCTGGTGGGTGTATACTATAGTCAAACGATAGGTTCGAGAAAATCAATGCCAATATCTTTGGTATACGTGACTCGGGAAAAAGAAACGAATACCGCAAATACTTTGCGGTCCGATAACTGCTCTCATCCATCGGCTATGGAATTCGATTCCAACGCAATCTTTTATTGCTTTAGTTTCTAACCACGTTGAAGCACATCCTCCCTCGACCCTTCCACCCTTCCCGATAAACAACGACGCATGAATGCTTCTCTTAAAAAAAAAAAAAAAACCAAATAATCTCCTATACGATCATATCCTAATAATTTTTATCATCATCTTCTTTTATTCTGTTTTTTTCTTTGAAATTGATAGCGCGTACGTGTTTTGGTATCAAACGAGTATGAATAAAAGAAAAAACGATACAACAGAGAAATAGAGAGAGAGAGAAAGGTAGAACAAAAAAAAGAAAAGAAATTAATCTTGACGATGTAAATGTTCATTAGCGTTGGCTTTCGATCATCGTACAAAATTAAAGAGAGACTATACGAGCTTAGAGACTTAATAAGGAAATGCAGAAGTCCTGCAACATCATTGAAGCATTCTCTCCTTTGGATCACTATACTCTTCTTCCTGTCTTCAAAGAGAACACCGTCGTCAAGTTCTTCTATTTTCTTTTCTGTTCTTTCTTCTTCCCTTCCCTTCTCTTCTCATCTCATCTGTTTTTTTTTTTTTTTTTTGGTTCGTTGGTATTTCGAATCAATTCTAAACGGCATCCAGATAGTGACGTAAGATCTCTAGAGAAACGAGAGAGGCGTCAGGACCAATCTCTGGCATTAGCCTCGGTACTCGTGTGTGCTTTACACGGCTGTCATACCTGTTTGCGCAGAGGCATCGGCACCACCTTACCCACGTTCACCATTACCATCATCATCATTATCATCATCATCATCATCGTCTACCTATTCGTCGTTATTATCATTATCAGCATCACCACCACTACCACAATTGCTATTAGTTTAGTTTCTTTCCTTGTCAACCAATATCTTTATTTCTTTATTTGATATATTATCTTTGATCCTTTCTCTTATATTCATAGTTTTGATCTTCCTTCTTTTTTTTTTTTTTTTAACAAACATCCCACGTACATTTATATATATATGTGTGCGTTCATAAGAATATCAGTTTACGATTATACCAGATAAATACGGGCATCCCGGAGCTAGAGGTGAGAAAATAAAAAGTTTTACGTGTGGGTGGTTGGTTTTCTCATATCTGCGGCCTCGAAAAATGTTCAACCTTCTATTCCAGGATCTACCAAGTGTCTCCGTTAAGATTTAACCAAGGTTTAAATCATCCAACGAATACTCGTAAACGTAGGATAACTTAAGTGTACTTGTAAGCTAAGCTAAGCTTACTTGAAATGATCTTCAGTTAGTATATGGAAGATTGATCGTGAACGGACATTATGTAACCGTCGTACATTCGATTAATTGAGGGACCTCGAATGACCTCATCTCGGGAATAACCATTTGCAAGAGTTCCTACGGCAGCAGCAACAGCAGCACCATCAGCATCACCACGGTGCAGTAGACACGTTTATTCCTTAGGCCAACGATGACCTTCGGTAATGATACTTGCGATTTGTGGTAAACCATCTCTCTCTCTCTCTCTCTCTCTCTCTCACTCTCTGTGGAGACATTATTTTTATTTTATTTTTTATATTATTATCATCACAAATATTATCCATTCATACATTATAACGTTAGATCGTTGGTCATCATCGTAATCATCGTGTTATTATCGTTATTATCATTGTATCGTTGTCATTGATTATTATTATTATTATTATTATTATCAAGGTCGAGAACAAATTCCTCTTAGAATAGATTTATCCGTTAGATTATTTTCGAACAATTTCATCGACTAGACGCTCGACAATCTTTCTTTTTCTATCTGTTCCTACCTTTCTTTCTTTCTTTTCTTTTTTTTTTTCTAAACAAATTCCTGGGAGATCGTACGGAGGACACCAGGTATATCGAGCAGGCAACGACCTTCAACGAAGTCTCTCTTTCTTTCTCTCTCTCTCTTTCTCTCTCTTTCTCGGTCGACCTCAGCAAGGATACTCGTAATCTGCGGTGCATCGGCCCGCAGCTCGTCAGATCGCTGACTTTACGTTTCGCACCCACCTAGCAACGAAGACGTTCCTACCCTTTTTCTTAATACCAAAATGCTGTAAAAGCTGTATAAGCAGATAAGGGTATATATATATATTAGGTATAGCAATTAATTTGGTATCTTTTTATAATAAATTTAGTATTCATTTATAAAGTTATTTATATATTTATTATTTTTGCTCTATTCATCTTTTAGACAACTGCAGTTTATTGATACCAAAAAGCTGTAAAAGCTGTATAAGCAGATTAGGGTATATATATTAGGTATGGCAATTAATTTGGTATCTTTTTATAATAAATTTAGTATTCATTTATAAAGTAATTTATGCATTTATTATTTTTGTTCTGTCCATCTTTTAGACAACTACAGTTTATTGATACCAAAATGCTGTAAAAACTGTATAAATAGACATGGGTATATATTAGAAGTATCAATTAATTTCATACTCTCTCTTTTTAAATAAAATTAATATTCATTTATAAAGTAATTTATACATATATTATTTTTGCACTGTCCATCTTTTAGACAACTACAGTTTCTTGATACCAAACTACCAAAAAATTGTATAAACATATAAGGATATATATTAAATGTAGCAATTAATTCGGTACCCTTTTAAATAAATTTCATATTAATATTCATATTATAAAATAATCATACAAACTGTTCCCTTTTTTTGGTTTCACCTTTCAGATAATAATAATGGTATAAATTTAAATATCATAACAACATATTTAATGTCTACATTTAATAGATAGGACAAACATTGAAAATTAATATAACGAGACAACTGTGGTGTTAAAAGTGTAGACAGTGGAGGGGATATGAAATTTTTCCCAAGATCTTTTGTTTTTTTTATTTGATACTAGCTCTCAACGATCACCCTTACTCGTGAACATAACCACGCCTTAAAGACACACCGCAGTATCATCCGATCCTCTTCCTATCTATTCTAAAGAGAAATAAAACAAAAATACAAAAGAAATAAAACAGGACAAAGAAAGAGGAATGAAGAAAGAAAGGGAAAGACATAATCTTGACGTTGTCAAGAAAAAAGAACACCGACGAGTAAGATTCTTTTTATTTTATTTATTTTTTTTACCCTGCCTGGTCGTCCTGTCCTGATGCATCCACGAACTGACCGACCACCCTTGTAGACTCCAAGATGGATGGTACCAGTATCGAGAAAAGCAGTTTTGCTTCGGTTTTACCTGTTCTTCTATCTTTTTCTATTATTTTTCCTTTTCTACTTTGTCTCCTTCTTCTTTCACCGACTTGTTCTACATCTTCTACATTTTATTGTGCAAAATGCATACGCTTAATTCTAATAACTATCTACATATTTATTCTGCAAACTTTTTTCTCCATCATTTTTCAAATGAAATTGTTTAATCGAGACATATGTAATGTTTGAACAAATCTAATCTGTTCTGTTTACTTATATTAACAGGTATTCAACTGATTCTAATATTTAAAAAACATTTAAATAATATTAATTTAATATATATATCATTAAGATTCGCTTGCTGTAAGTATAAAAAATATTTGCAGAAACTTTTCAAAGAAATGACAAAGTTGGAAAAATTTACAGCATTGTATTCTCTGACATTTTCTAAACTTTATATGCTAAATTTATAACTCGATATGGTATTCTACGTGTAGACAAAATAGTGTACTTTAATTTAATATAAGTTTTATTAAAATCTATTCACTCTTTTAGTATAAAAAATATTTACCAAAACTTTTCGAAGAAATTGCAAAGATGCACAATTTACAGCATTGGATTCACAGACATTTTCTGCACTTTACAAGTTAAATTTATAACTTGACAAAGTATTCTACGCGTAGACAAAATAGTATACTTTAATATTAAAGAATGACTAATTGTTAGATGTGAAAAAACTAGAATGTTTCTTCCTGTAACACTAACCACGTACGATTTTAAAATACAGACCCCTTTGCTGTATATTATTTTCGTATTTGTTTATAATTCACATGGTATAAATATCAAGAGAGTTTTCATATTAAACTTTAATAAATTATTTCTTTTTATAAATAAAATATGTTACGAACGTCTGTACAGAAAAAAACATGTGACACCTTGTATAATATATTCATACAATACAAAGTGGTTCAATTGCAGCTTGTCAAACTCGTTTATTGATAAAGCAATCTTTAAAGACGACCATGCTATCGATATACACCAAGTATTAATAAATAAAAACTAACTAAAAAAAATAATCGCGGATCAAACATACAGATAACGTATCTTTTTATGCACCTTTTACGTATACCTCATTCGTTCGATCTCAAGGAAAATATTCGATCGGCTTGAATGCAATTAGCCTAACCTTCATACCGGATGTTCATGTTGATAATAATGAAAATCCTGGAATGTCGTTGACATCGAAATATACCATGAAATTATGCGAGGTTATACCTTTTACTTATTGACGTCACCTTGTGGTCTTTTCTAAAAAAAAAATAGAAGAAAATAAACCAACCCCTACCCCCTAACCCCCCACATAACAAACGATACCATTTAGTTTATTATATAAACAACAAAATTTTGATATTTCTAGATCATTTAATTATTGGATTGTAATATATATTTGCATTAGTTTAACCCCTACCCCCTAACCCCCCACATAACAAACAATACCATTTAGTTTATTATATAAACAACAAAATTTTGATATTTCTAGATCATTTAATTATTTGATTGTAATATATTTTTTTATTATTTGCATTAGTTTAATTCCTGAATTATGCGAAATAACAATTATACAAAATTGTTGTCTTTTATATTGAAATAATGTATGTGTAAATGTTAATTCTTGTGTTAGAAAAAAAAAAAAAGAAAAAAAAGAGGTTAATGATCCTTCAAATATTTCATAAAAAAATTCATTATAATGGAAAGAATATTTACACGCGAACAAAGTAAATAATAGAATTGAAAATGTATAATCATCCCTCTGGGTACTTCTTTTACTTTTATTTTTTTTTTCTTTTTTTACTTTTTCTATGGCTATCGTTATTCACTATGATTGCATTCATTGGCCGACAGGAAATCGTTTGATTACGAATTATCCTTATTAAGGTCGATCATCGTTCGAGAATTAAATGGTTCTTCCGTCGTACGCCTACTAAGATTCACTCGAGTGTATCTTATAAATGAGAAATAAAACCTCTTCTTCTTTTTCTTCTTCTTTTTTTATGGAAAGTAAATGAACAAAGAGAAAAAAAAAAAACATTGAAAGAGAGACGGATATAATATTTTTATTAACGATTATGTGTATATACTTTTTTAACGTTTACATTTTCCTTAAAACGTGCCAAAAATATTGAATTTGTACATCACGCTGGATACGTAAAAGTGTATAATATTTAAAAATAAAACAAATTCAATATAGAAAAGAATTTTTTTAACGTAAAATAATTATACACACCTTTTGACTAATGCTCATATTATTTCGAGATAATTTCATGGTTTTATTTTTACCCGTCAAGATTCATACATGCTTTTTTACTCATATACAAACACATGAGATATTTGTATAAAAATAAAAATGACGGATGTTGGACGTATTGTTCGTGAAAATGAGGAAGGAGTCGAATACTTACTAATCCTTTCTCGGTAATATCGTGAAGTCAACGAAACGAATAGAACGAGAAAGAGGAAAAGAAAGAAACAGAGAGACAAAGGGAAGAAAGAGATAGAAAAAGAAAAGGCGAGAAGCGAACGGTCCGGTTTTTGTTGATAGGGTGCAAGGACAGACAAGAACGAGTGCTGTAAAACTGAAAGTCCGAAGAAACTGTCGACCACGTTGCATATACAGACGATTATTCTGTACCGAATGAGATCATAAACGGTTCGAGAATTGTATGGTTAAAAATCAACATGGCGGACGGATCTGTGTTCTCTATAGAATGTCCTCTGTTATTAATGATAATTAATTATTTTCTCATTCGCGTAGTGTATATATATATTTAAAAAATACGTAGGATAATATTTAAATGTTGTTATTAAAGAAAATTCATAGAACTTATGTATGTTAATATTTAAACGAGTAATAAAGATTAATGATTGTAATAAAAGATATTTTTTTGAATCGAAATGTAATATTATTAATATTATCTAAATAATTTGTGTGATATTAAAAATGAAATAATAAATATTACAAAAATAATTTA
>NW_014569570.1:632016-635051 GCF_001313835.1 Polistes canadensis
TTCTCGTAATCGAAAGAAACAATTTATCCGATTAATGGATTATAAATAGAAAAATGATTGATTTCGCGTTGCCCTTATTATTATTTAGATATAAATTTCTTAAAATATATATATATATATATGTAACAAAGAAAATGTTTTGTTTTTCACAGACGATAGATGATCCAAATAGTATCTGCATATCGCAGAGAAGCTTCGCCATCGGCATCGCCATCGCAGGCTTGATACTTATGCTTGTAGTAATCGCCGCCATTTTGGTATTACTCGCTAAAAGACGACACAAGAGTGTGTCAACTACAGGATCCTCGATTTACAGTGGACCCTATACGAACACTGCCTACAGTCATAGCAGTTAAAAAAAAAAAACAAAAAAACATAAACGTTCTTAGTAACGTTAGTACGATGAAAAGAAAACAAATTACAACAATAATGATAAAGAAAAAAAAAACTAATAATAATAGTAATAATAATATTAATAATATAATGATATTAATAATATTAATATTAATAATAATAATAATAATAATAATGAATGAATGAATGAATAACGGTGTCTCGATAGGATCTACTATTTTTCTTATACGAACAACAAATTTTGTTTGAATAATTTCGAAATATTTTCATTCGAGAGAGAAAAAAACAAAGATAGAAAGAGAGACAATTATATAATTAATTTAAAAACTAAACTGCCGTGTTAATTTTACTGCCCGTTGTTATTAACTTTTTGAAAGAGGAACATGAAAACGAGAAAGAACCATTTCTCCTAGACTTCCTCCTCCCTTACCCCCTTTACTCCACCATATTAGGGGGAAAAAAATAATAATAACATTCTCATGAATATTTTTCTCTTTCTCTCTTTTTTATTTTATCTTAGAAGAAAAATATTTCGTAAAAGATCCTCTCGCGCTTCCTACGACGTTAATTCGATTTTTTTTTTTGTTTTTGTTTTTTTTTAATAATAATAATAATAGCAAAGACGAACAAATCGAATCGACGACGATTAATAATGCGCTTCGTCTACAGCGCACGTAATTATCGAAATTTCTTAGGAAATTTATCGTTTTAATAAAAGCGATTAAAACGTTTAAATCAAATCGACACGAATGATTTTCGCTAAAATTCTATCTTGTCGTTTTGATAAAAATATTTTATATATATATATATATATATAAAATATATATATAAAATTCTTCCGTATACTAGTCCGGTATACCCTGTCATACGTAAAATATACCTGTCGTATTAAACTGCACGTGAAAACACATCAATCTTCCGTCCATATTTACGATAGTCATCTTTTTTTTTCTAAAAAAGAAAAAAAAAAAATAATGTAACTTAATTGAGAAATTATCTAATTAATTTCACTTGTAGTTTTTAAGAATTTTATTTTCTTTTTATTTTTTTTTTTTGCATTTTGTTTTTTTATAGTCAACTTAGACAGACGAGCTGTTCTGAATCGAATCAAATACTCTCCCAGTGATAATGATCTGATTGTTATTCTTTCTTTTCTTTTTTTTTTTTTCAATTATCTTCATTTTCCTAACTATCTCGTAATATAATATTTCGCGTATTCTTTTGTTGTTGTCTTTTATGTATCCTTTCGTGCAAACGTTGAAAACGATTAATGGAGATTCATCGATGGTCGTAGATATCGAGAGAACTATTTGTCAGATTTAAAAAATGAAAAAAGAAATTAAAATAAAATAAAAATATCCTTATTAACAATCGAGATTGATATATATATAACAAGATTTAATTTGTTTTTTTTTTTTCATTTTTCCCTCTCGCTTTCACGACCAATCTTGCAAAGCGAATGCATGTGTTTGTCGTTTAAAATAAAACGACTGCTTTATTTTTTTTCCTTTGATTGTATAATCAGACTTTTTTAATCTTTTATAACGCTTAAACAACACATTTTCTTTTTAACGATAATTAGTATTATATTTCAATCAACCAGGTGCTGCTCCGAAGTTCCTCGGTAATTTTCTCTCTCACTCTCTTTCTGTCCTTTATCTTGAAATATTATAATTAACATTTATGATAAAGGATAAGTGCCTTATTGGTTAATAAATTCTTATTATTAATTCGAACATTTCTCGACAAATTATTACAATGAGATAGAGAGAAACAATACCGACGCAAGTAACATCAATTATCGGAGCATTTAGTTATTAAATGTCAACGAAAGTGAATTAAAAGGAATTTTAACAAAAAAAAAAGTATAAAAAAAATAAAAAAAAAAAAAAGTAAAAATAAAAAAAAGCAACAAAAAGAAAAATATAAAAATCGAATAATTTAAGGACGAACAACAAGTAACGCGTGTCTGCCAATATATCGTCGTCTCGTTTAATTGGGTCCCCCAAAACGTGTTGGTGGTGGTGGTGGGTTACGAATTGTAATTAAAAATTTAGACATTTATTATAAAAATAAGAAGAAAATAAAAACAGAAGAAGAATTGAAGAAAGTACGAAAAACGAGACGACGAAATAATTCGTCTTTTAATTAATTACATTCGTGCAAATGAATAGGAATAATAATAATAATAAAAAGAAGAAGAAGAAGAAGTAGAAGAATCTAAAAATAAAATAATACAATTTAAAAAGAAATTATGTTCGCAATGGCGACAGTCATTTTCGATGAATTCTTTTTATTTTCAAATAGGATTCGTATACTTGTTCTTCTTCGATATTATGTAATAAGAAATAAGAAAGCTTTGGATCTTATGGGAATCCAAGAAAGCTCTGTTGCAAGATGGTGTAGGCCGACGATTGGACCACGTTTAAATAATTCCTTATTTGTTTTTATATTATTATTACTATTATTATTACTATTATTATTATTATTATTATTATTATTAATATTATTATTTTAATTATTATTGTATTGTCCATCGTCGAGCCACATTGGCATTGGTTCATAGCTACATTGGGGATAACAATACCTGTATAATAATATCCTTCTGCCACATTTTTTTCTTTCTCTTTATCCCCCCTCCCCCTTTTCTTGCCCTTCTCGTTTCTTTTTTTTTTTTTTTT